>NC_088883.1:4688509-4843509 GCF_032884065.1 Artemia franciscana
GAGATGATCGTCTCTGTCACCTCCATTTGATATTTGCAGAGAAGGATTTAGTAAAAAATTTGGACTACAACCAGCTTGTTGACGATTTTGCAAAGATGAAAGCTCGGCGGTTCCCCTTGTTACCTTGAATGTTGTTATATTTTTTTTTCGTGTTATGTTTTTCCTTTTTGTAAATATATTTGATCTGGAAGATTTTTGCTGAAGGGACATTGAGATTTTGATTACAACTCTCAGCATAAGAATGAAGGTTACTTTCACCGACGTATTGTTACTTAAATAAGAAAGTTTCTCGCTGAGGAATGCCAGCCTGTAGTCTGGTTGAATTTTCCACTTTCAGTTTAATCACTTAACCTCTTTGATTCTATTCTTTGCTGTTATAATTAATCTTAGAGGTCAGTGCGGCTGAGTTTCATATTTGGTTACAGTACATTTCCAAGCAACACACGGGTGCTGAAAATGCATTTTTACTTAGAATACTCGATGAATGTGCTGCCAAAAGCCGGATTTTTCTTACGGGACAAAAAGTGAATCGGGGGGGGGGCAGATAGAGTTCATACCCATCCCAAGGTTTGACCCAAATGGTGCCTCTGCCTGCCCATAAACTTAACCTTGTGCTTAAAGATTCAAGATTTATCTATTTAAAACAGCTTTCTTAGTCCTTTTTGGCCAACCGTCTGGGCCTAAACGGAAAGAAGGTCGTCCTCGGTTAGGGTGAGAGGATGTCATAAATAAAGATTTGAAGGAAATGGGTAAAAAGACTTAAAGGAATTAAACTTCCTGGGAGGGTGTAAAGAGGAAGGCCTTGAATAGATTGGGTTGGAGGAGGAGCGTGCGTAGCTGTGTTGGCCTCAGCCGTCTTGGTGCTGCAGTGAGTTAGTAGTAATAGTATTTTTTTTAGTATTGGCTTAAGCCTCAACTGTGTATACGCTATTTCGTAATGAAAGAAAAAAATGAAGGAAAAAATGAAAGAAAAAAAAAAAACTAAGCATGATTAATGACACTTGTATAAAACTGAAGAAAAGAATTGCTGAAGCAATTCGTTCTGCATCTTATTGGCTCGAACTTGTTCGTATCTCAAATATTGGCTTTGGGGCCAATAAGAGGAAGAAACAACGTATTGTATTTTTGACCTGCGAGAAGTGACTTTCCAAATGTGCACATGTGAGGGAATATCCGCTCTCTCAGCGTCGGTATTTTCAGCATTGTGGTTGCACACGTGTCATATTTTGAGTTCAGTATGATTTTTGTCACCTGTTTTTCAACAGCATCGAGATCGTCACTTAAGTAGTCAATGTTTCGCTCCTGTGGTCCCCAAACAGGGTACACGTATTCTAGCACGGGATTATATAGTAGACATACGCTAGTTGTGACTCATTAACTGGGAAACCTAGTAGCCGGAGTGAAGTTAGTTGTAGAAAAGCATAGTTGTCCTTTTTCACAATGTTATAAATATGGCAGCAGGAGAACCTTTTGTAGTGAAAGTCTCACCAAGAATAATTGCAGTTGAAATGGTACGAAACCAGGGTTCAGGACAAGCTGCGTCCCTATTGAGCGGATTAAAACGCATCAGTTTTGTTTTATTGACGTTAATTTGAAGTCCATTATTCCTGCAATGATCAGTGAAACTATCTTTCAATTCACCTTGCAACTGGGGTATTGTTTGGGATTTATGCACGAAAAATTCGAGCAAGGTTGACAGATCATCGACGTATTTATAGCGTTCATCAAAGTCAGTAATAACGTAGCTGATTACAGCCAAGAACAGTAAAGCAGCCAGCATGGGGAGTACTGCATGTTATTTCAGCTCATTGAAACCCCCGGCGAAAAGCGCATAGACACACTTGTGATGCGTTTTGAGGAAATTGACTATCAATAGCAGGGCCTCTTTTCTAGTCCCCATTTGCTTCAGGTTCTTTACAGCAAATAAAACAAAATGGCGGATTAAATAGAACGCTTTATGATAATTAGCGAAAAGAAGGTCTACTGTGGTGTTTCCCTTGTCTAGCCATTCAGTTATCAAACGATAGAAACGCACAAGATAATAGGTAGGGTGAATCAGGAAAATTCCGACAGTGGGGTAAGTCCGACATCGACCTCCATGTCTTCTATGGTCCGTTTGATCTGTAGTCCTTTTGGCCTTGTTTTCTTCCATATTAGTAGCAGTAGGCAACAGTGGCGGTAGAGTCATTCACTAGCTATTGAAGAGTGAACTCCTATAATCGGATTACTTTTTCAAGTTAAAAGGATTAAATTTGATATTGTTTTGGACTTTTTATTGCGTAATTTGATGCAATAATAGACTTCTAGGTGCGGATTATAGCAATTATTATGGCGATCACTCAAGCAAAGTTTGATGAAGGAATGAAACGGCTTCTGGTGTCACTGGATAAAATATTAGCAGAACAGAAAAGTTTTTCGGTCTCAATAGTTGCTCTTCAAGACGAAGTTAGGAAAATATCAGCAGAAAATGCTAATCTACAAGATGAAGCAAAGAAGCTTCGAAATGATCTAGAGCAAGAAAAATTGCGGAATAACGATTTGGAGACTAGACTTTTGGAAATCGAAGTGAGAGAAAGGAGATTAAATTTGATTGTTCATGGTCTGCCTGCTGAAAAGCATAATCAATCAGTGACTAGCAACGTATTGTCTCTTCTTTCTGACAAATTGCAAGTTACCGAGGACATTTCTCTTACAAAGTGTTATCGCCTTAAGAGAAATAGCAGTTCAAACATTACTAGTAAGAAAACTAGTGTTCGACCGGCCCCTGTTTTTATATCGCTAGACACGGATCGTAGCATTCAGTCGATTCTCAGTGAGGTAAATAAGTTGAAGGGTAGTGGAATTCGCATTTGCAGTGATCTCCCACCAAAGCTAAATTTTCTACGGAATGAGCTATTGTCTAAGGGAAAGGAGATGCGTGATTCAGGTTCGGTTCATCTTACGCGTATTAAACAAAAAGGGAGCAAATTATCGCTAGAATGTAAAAAGTCTCCGTCTTCACAGTGGATTAAGATTGACTAGTTACGGTGATTAATAATGACATTTCATTTGGTGAGATTACTTTTATTATTTTACAGTATGTAATGTTTCTCTGTTCATACGATTGCATTTTTTTTTCCTCTGTAGGGAAAAAACGTTCCATTTTTTGTCCCTCTGTAGCTTATTATGTGTTTATTTTTTTTATGTCTTTTTCTTTCTTTTTTTGTGTGTGTTTCTATTTATATGAAGTAATTGAGTGCAATAAATTTTCAGTGTCCGCATTTCATCTTACAATGAATATGTTCCATTTCTCTGTCCTGTTTCTATTTATTTTCAAGCAGTTTCTTTTTCTTTCATTATTTTCAAAAGGGGAAGTACCCAATGATTTTAGGAAAACCTTAATTAAACCACTGTATGAGAAAGGTGACAAGAGTGAGTGTCGTAATTATCGAGGCATTAGTCTGGTCTCTGTAGGTGGCAAATTACTGATTAATATGATACGTTTTAGACTGAGAGATGCTGTAGACAAAGTTTTAAGGGAAGAACAATGCGGTTTTAGAAAAGGTAGAGGATGTGTCGACCAAGTTTTCACTCTTAGGTTAATAATTGAGAAGTCCCTTCGTTGTCAAACACCTTTGGTCCTCAGTTTTATCGATTATGATTAAGCTTTCGATTTTGATAGAAGAGCGTTAACAAAGGTCTTATCGTTATATGGTATACCAGAAAAATACATTAAAGTGATTTGTGCTATGTACGAGAATAATACTGCTGCGGTTAAGGTAGGAAATGAGGTTAGCAACTGGTTTTGTATTAAATCAGGAGTTAAGCAGGGTTATGTTCTAACCCCCTTTATACGGATCAATTGATGGACTTCGTCTTCAGGAGCAGAGGAAAGGCAATTGGAGACCATGGAATCAAATGAGGAGGAAAAACGCTCCTGGACTTAGATTATGCTGAAGATTTAAGCATATTAGATGAAAGTGTGAACAAAATGAATGAATTTTTAGAGGTTTTGCGAGTTCAGGGTGCTAAAACAGGCTTAAAAATTAATATTAAGAAGACTAAGTCACTAAGGCTAGGAATAAGTGAAGATGAACAGGTGACATTAGGTAACGAAAAGATTGATCAGGTTGGGAGCTTCAGTTACCCTGGTAGTATTATTAGTAAACATAGTGGGAGCAGTGAAGATGTTAAAAGTAGAATAGCTAAGGCTCAGGGTGTTTTTTCACAGTTAAAAAAGTTTGGAAAAATAGAAATATGAGTCTGCAAACCAAGATTAGAATATTGAAGGCTACAGTGATGACAGTGGTCAAATATGGCTCTGAAGCATGGGTGCTCCGAAAAGCTGATGAAAATTTACTAGATGTTTCCAGAGAAATTGCCTACGGATTGTTCTGGGTACCCGGCTGACTGACCGTATTTCAAACAGTAGGTTGTAATAAAAATATGGTTCAATCCCACTTTCTAGGGCTATAATAAAAGAAAGGTTGAGATGGCTAGGCCAAATTCTACGGATGAAGGATGACAGATTACCGAAGATTGTCCTTTTTGGCCAACCGTCTGGGGCTACACGGAAAGCAGGTCGTCCTTGTCTGGGTTGGGAAGATGTCATAAATAAAGATTTAAAGGAAATTTGAACTTCCTTGGAGGGTGTAAAGAGGAAGGCTTTAACTAGATTAGGTTGGAGGAGGAGCGTGCGTACCTGTGTTGGCCTCAGGTGGCTTGGTGCTGAAGTGAGTTATTAGTAGTAGTAATATTAGATTTCACATATTTCAATTTTAACTAGTTGCTGGGGAGAGTTTACAATGGACTCATAGTCACGGTTGAAGCCACAACCTAGTAAAGAGTGATCTACAGCTCATAGTAACTAAAAGATAAAAAATGTTAAAACGGTCTTTTTTTCTTCTTCTTTTTTCCAGGCCTAGCGGGTTACTAACATCATAACATAACATAGCGGGTTAGTAACATCATAAAGAGATTCTTAAGAGCTATTTCTCACTTATATGAGTTTTATATAAAACCACCGTCTGCAAGTGCCATATGGCACGAGAAAAGGCACGTTTTATGCCGGTTTTCGAGGTTGGGGCTAGCGGGCTACCATATCATCTTAGATTTTTGATAGCTCATATAAAAATATCGTTCATATCTATGTTCTTTTATAAATTTTACCATCTACAAGTTTCAAATGGCACTAAAAACGGCACTTTTGATTTCAAGTCTCCAGTGAAAAGCTGGGGCTATTGGGCTACCAGAACTAATGGAGTGATGTTTAATAGCTCTGAAAACTATTTGGAAATTTTTGCTCATATCTAGGTGCTTCTTATAATTTTTACCATTCAAAAGCGAGATACAACACTGAAAAGAGCGATTTTGGTGCCACTTTTGAAGTAGACAGTTTTGGAAGCATAAAACGGTATCATTGTAATCACGCTATTTGTGTGTTACGTAAAACCCAGAAAAAAAGAAAGAAAAAAGCTAACTTTTTAATTATTAAAAAAAAAATTATTAATGACACTAGTATAAAACTGAATAAAAGAATAAAAGAATGCATAAGTGTCGTACTTTTGGCTCAGTATGATTTTGTCACCTGTTTTTGAACAACCTCGAGATCGTCACTTAAGTAGTCAATGTTTTGCACCTGTGGTCCCGAACAGGGCACATATATTTTAGCAAGGGATTATATAGTAGACATACGCAAGTTGTAACTTATTAACTGGGAAATCTAGTAGCCGGAGTGTAGTCAGCTGTCGAAGAGCATAGCTGCCCTTTTTCACAAGGTTACAAATATGGCAGCTGGGATAACCGTCAGTAGCAAAAGTCGCACAAAGAATAATTGCAGTTGGAGTGGTACGGAACCAGGGTTCAGGACAAGCCACGTCCCTATTAAGCGGGTCAAAAAGAATCCGTTTTCAATTCACCTTAGAACTGGGGTATTGCTCGGGATTTATACATGAAAAATTCGAGCAACGTGGACAGATCATCGACGTATTTAAAGCGTTCATCAAAATCAACAAGAACATAAGTTGATCACATCCAAGAAGAGTAAGGCTTCGTAGCTAGGAGAGCAACAAGCGTTATTTCAGCCCATTCAGAGTTGAAATTTCCGGCAAAAAGCGCTTAGACACACTGGTGATGCCTTCTGTGGAAATTGAACATCAACAGCAGGGTCTCTTTTCTAGCGCCCATTTGCTTCAGGTCTTGTACAGAAGTGATTAGGCAGATTAAACCGAACGCTTTACGGTAATCAACAAACAGAAGGTCTACTATGGTGTTTCCCTTGTCTTGCCATTCAGTTTTCAAGTGATAGAAACAAGAACGATAATGGGTAGGACGAACCAGAAAGAGTCCGACAGAGGGGTAAGTCCGACTCCGACCTCCAATTTGTCTATGGTCCGTTTTTTCTGTGGAAGGCTTTCATTTTTACTCCCATATTAGTAACAGCAGGCAACAGCGCCATCAACTTCCAGCAGAGTCACCTTCCAACCAGAAGGTTTAGGAAGTTTTTTGGACGACGATTTGTTCGGAACAAGGGTCATTGACTTTACTTTAACTTGTGGAGATTGTAAAGTAAGGAAGATAGAGAATTGTTTTAATTTATTAGAAACTAGGAAACCAGGGGCATCTTCCTGATATGTTTTAAACAAGCTAATGTTATTAGTTGAAGAGATAAGAGGGATGTCAGTCTTACCCCTGAAAACCCCCATCTGGGGAAAGGCCGACACGTTGGACTTAGCCCTATGGGGAAAGTTTGGTAAGGTTGTGGGACTTACCCAATGTTACCGAAGATCGATATTTGTAATGGTAGAACAGATTCTAAGTTTTAGATAGTATGGAGTTGAACCCAGTAGCCATCCTTAGATGGTTCTATTTACTTAGTGGAATATAGTTTTGTGTTGACCATTCATGTATTGTAATTCTGTACCTGCTCTCGTTTATCTTTCTCCCTTTTCATTGTTTTCCCGTCTTAACCTTTAATTGTAACGGGTTTTCGAATTAATTCATTAATAATTCCTTTGTCCTAGATCCCTAGAAAATATGTTCGTAAAACACAACAAGGAGTTAGAGGAACATATGATTAAACTCGGCTACAACACGCGCTAGCAGAGATTTAAGTCTTCGTGTTATTTTAAAAGCAATTGCTGTCTCTAGCCAAGCAAAAAATAAATTTGCAAGGTATGCGCTTCAATATTGACATTTTCATCATGGTAGTTTGCACAAAGTGGAATTTTCTTAGTCACGTTATTCTAGTAAGTACATACCTTATAATGAAGGGATTTTCTGTTCTCAAGGCAGGACTCTCTGTTTTATTCAAGGTTTTTTCCTGATTATTATCTTGATTTCGTGGCTTAAAGCTTTGAGAAGAAACCCAGGAACAACGAAACAAAACCGATGAGTGGTTTTATTTCACCTAAAAATTCGGAGACATCCTTCTACCCTCAGAACGCATTTGCTAGTGTTGCATCTACAAAATGATGAAAGAGACGCACAGTCTAGTTTTCTCTGGCGTTTCGAAATTACAACAGCCAACTATTCGAACCATGACGTCAATATTACCCATGTATAATTTAAAACTTCTCGTGGACATTTTACCTGAACGTATTACCCTGGTTTTCATCGTATCGTTTGACCTCTGTCCCATCTTCTATGTCTTTGTAGTCAGAAGCTAGAAGAGCCCGTTCGTTATTATACCATTAATCAAGGCTACTTTTCGGTCTGAGGGCATATACATTCACAAAAGTAACTCTTCCAACACTTTCATTTTCATTTTCGATTAAAAGTATTGGGCCTATGGGAACCAAACGGTCTTTCATTTCGGTACCATTCACGTACGGTTAGCTAGTATGGCTAGGACGATCACAGTTATAATACTTGTGAATGCTATGTGGTAGGGTCTGACAGGACTACAATTTCTGCTGGCAAGTCATGTACCCTTAGATTTTCTCCCAAAATTTAACAAAGTAAGACAAACGATGAAAGGTAAAAGACACTAAAGATATTGGAAGGTGCATTAAAAAGACAGGTAATGGTAATATTATAAGATAAATTTGAAATACTTTGAAAATTGTTTTGAAAACTGCTTCTCTGATTGTGTTAAACTTGTAATTAAAATTTTTAAAGAAAAACTTACAAAATATACTAAACAGCAAATCATAATGACATTTAACTAGAAGAAAAATCTGGAAAACTTTAAAGCCAATTACTTTCAGCTTCCTCGATTACCCGATTGGAGGCGAGAGTCCTTGCACGACGGCAAGGTTTTCTAAGCTACATCAGAGTCATCTATTCAAGCAAATTGCCGGTAAAACTACCAATTTGAAGTCTAGAGTTGAAAGATTAGACGTTGTTTTTCTTATTATTTGTTCTTGACAACTGCCCTTTTTTTGTCTGTGCTTTTTTCAACTTTAAACCTTTTAAACAACTACTTTAAACAACTTTTAACAAGTTTATTAGAGTTTGTAAAGTAAACGCTAAATATCACAAAACGTTTGGGAAAATGTATAGATGGCACTGAAAGACGGATACACGCAAAACTTGGCTAGAAAATATATATCCTTTGCATTAAAAATTCAGAAAGATAGTACCCACAAAAAGAGATACATGGTCTTGGGAAAATAGGAAAGCTGGAAGCAATGAAGCTGTAGAAAGTGTAACAGCAAAGGAATAGGCTAAATAAGTAGTTGAGGAAAACTTTGCGAGAGTAAAAGGCAAGTCGTAGAACAAAGTTTAGGACACTAAAACCTACGGTAATATAGAGACAGCAAAAACGGATAAGAAACTTGAGCGCTTCCAATAGCTAAACTCGAACAGCTAAAACTTCATTAAACTGAAATATACTAGAAATATGTTGAAAAGACTGTCCAAGGCTAGTTTTAAATGCTTAATTGAATCCGTGTATGTCATTTGTGGAGCAACCGCTGCTGCCTAGTAAAGAGCGATTGACAAATTATACCAACATAAATTTTAAATCCATGTTTTGAAAAAAAATTACGTTTTTCAGTGATTCCAGAGCAAAAAATATTATATATTATATATAAAAATTTTATAATATTATATTTTATAATATTATAAAAATTAAAAAATTTGAAAGAGCTCGAACCATCGAAAATGTCGGCAAACCAAAATTGTGGTATGCTATTGGAAGACAGTAGGAAGGCTTGCCTAGAGACAACAATTGCTTTTATAAATTACACGAAGAGTTAAGCTTTATTTATAAAAACTTATTTTTAAGATTTTATGCAATTGATTTTAGAAATTACATAAATAGTTAAGATGTATTTGAAAAGACGATTTTAACAGACGATATTTTTTCTATACTTCTAGCTGAATAGGGACCGAATGTCCAAACTTTTGGGCTTTCTGAAAGGGAAACGAAGTGGCCAGATTTTTATAAAAGGTTGTTGGTGTTTATAATATTTTTTTAAACGTTTTACAAAGAAAACAACAAAATCAGAGACATTTTCTATTTTCAGCTCTCAGGAGGATACAATTAGTAATTCTTTTGCAATTTGATCTTTACAGTTTATCAAAATACTTGCTTTTTATTGTCTTATCACCTTTTTAGTCCTTATTTAATTTAATTTGTTAGTAGCCCCATCTTCGTTTTAAATATTGTTGTCTGCCAAATTTCGAAACCGTCAAGCGCTCATTTATTTTTGGACACTTTTTTTTTTCAAGACGCTCAAATTGTTCGCATAAGCTGTCCTCACTTTTGTTACAGCACTATTGCAATTAGCTAATAATAAAGAATGTATTCTTCTGTTTTTTCTTTATAAGAGATTTTCTTAATTTAAGTTTTTTGTTTAGTGTTTAGTTTAAGCCTAACTGCCATAAAAGGGATTTGAAATGCTACTGAAGATTTACCTCTTTGACACCTGAATTTGGGTAGCCTCTGCTTTAAAATGAGGCAAAGAAGAAGATATTGGTGAGAGGGGACAACAGGAATATATAAACCATAAAAATAATCTGCTGAATAGTGAATATCATATTTCCAAAGTGATAACTGCAAAGCTAAGTTTCAAACAGTTCGTGGTAACGAATTGTAAGTAAGGAGCGATCCAGCTCAATAGTAAACGAAACTCTAAAACCGAGAGCTGTAAAAAATGAAAAAACCTGAATATCAAAAGGATGTGATTTTTATGCTTGTTTTAGATATATAAGTTTCATCAAGTTTAGTCCTACCCATCAAAAGTTATGAGCCTGAGAAAATCTTTCATATTTTTGAAAATGGAGGTAACACCCCCTAAAAGTCATAGAATCAACAATGCGGAATTTTGTATTTATTTTGTTTTGTCAGAAGGAAGACCAAGGATGTGCGTTTATTTGTTTTAATTTTTTTCCAGGGGTGATGGATATTCCAATATTATTTAAAAAAAACGGTCAGAAATTAAATTAATTTTTTTTTTCAACTAAAAGTAAGGATTAAGGTTGAAACTTAAAACTAACAGAGATTATTACGTATATGAAAGGGTTCGTCCCTTGTCAATACCTCAGTGTTTATGCTAAAGTATTTTTAGTAATTCCAAAAGAGCTATTATTCTAATTAAATACCCTTTGTGATTCAGGATTCATTCTTAAACAACTGAAACCAGAATCAAACTTAGGTTATTATAAGGTTATCATCAGTTTAAAAAGTAAAATTATTATGCTTATTTTGTTTTAATTATTCATGTACGGCGAGCCAAATTCAAAACCTTCGTTAATTCAAAAACGCTCAGAAATTTAATAAAAAAATAATTTTTTAAAACTGAAAGTAAGGAGCGACATTAAAACTTAAAACGAACAGAAAATATTCCGTATATGAAAGGGGCTGTCTCTTCCTCAACGCCACGCTCCTTACGCTAAAGTTTCATATTATTTTAAAAACTAGAACTGCGACAAAGAGTCCAATTTTAGCGTAAAAAGCGGTGCATTGAGGAGAGGATAGATCCTTTCACAACGGAATAATTTCTGTTCGTTTTAAGTTTTAATGTCACTCCTTATTTTCAGTTAAAAAAACTTATTTTTTTTATCTAATAATATATTAAGGGCCATTAAGAGAATATATGGTTCTGAAATACCTTGAAATATTGGAGGGCCAATGAAGGAAAGGACAAGAAATTTCCAGAGGTTTATTTTATATTATTTGTAGGTGAGATTTAAAATGAATGAGGAATGCATTTTGGTAGATAATTGTGCACTATCTTAGGTTTGATTTTCAGAGCCAACGCTCTAGCGATGCTTAGATTAAAGAGCCATAAGTCTGAAATGTATTACCGTTTTCTATCTGAGTCACTTAATATGGAAGGGTTGGTCATAAAGACTTCGAGAGGGGCTGACGTGTTTGTAAACTAAAAGGTTTACTGCCCATTTCAAGAATTAAAATAGTCGATGGGTATCCTGACCCCTTTACTTGCCGTTTTTTCTAGCCACCGTGGAGCTTTCGGAAGAAAGTTTAAGGGGACGTTAAAATATATCAAAAGACAGTATATTTATTCATGATGTCAAAAGGATGTATCTGTAAGTCTTCATTGAGGGTATAAAATGAAATTTTGAGGGAATAGTATTAAAAGTGATTAGAGAGTATCTATCCCCTTTCCTTATCCTTTTTTGTCTCCCTCCCTAACTTCCAAAGATATTCTGTCAAAGTTTTGAGGAATTCATTCTTTTCAAAGTAGTTGGAAGGACCAATAAAAGTATTTTCAGGGATAACATTGCCCCCACATTTCTCGGGGATGGGCGGTAAATAATATAAATAGGTAATTATTTAAAAATATCTATTATTATGGTAGCGGTCTCGGACGCAACCTAATTTAGAACGAACTCTAGTCCATAGGAGAACCAGAAAAACCAGCAAATCCAATCAGTCAGTGTCTCAGAAATATTAATTTCCCCAGTTAACGCCCCAAAATATAACTTGGTGTTAACACCCCAAAATATAACTCGAAATCCAGATAGAAAAATAAATACGACAGATGTATTAATATATTGTATCAATGAGCAATTTTAGTTGCTCACACTCGTACAGGATTGCTCCACTTTTGGCTGTATCGGTTGCTTACGAAAAAAAAAAAAAAAAAAAAATCAACTTTTCAGTTTACATGGTAGATGCTTTTGTATTGGAAAATATTACCTAACAAATTTGTCGGTATCCCGATAAAAATAACAATTATTTCTCAACCCAGTGCCTATGTAACAAAGTAACTTAAACTGCTGAGTGTAATGTAAAAGTCATTGTCATAAGTAAATAGGGCTGTAGTATGAAGACAGGCGTTATTATATTGGTGAAAATTATTTTGGTGAAAATTAATAAATACAAGAAATAAAGGACGTATAACTTTTCATTGCTGATTACGGATGAGCTACTCTTTCCATGGTCTTAGATCCACCTTAGGTATGCCATTACCGGAGCAAGTGAGTCTCGGGTTAAATTTTCCAGGTACCCAAACTACCATCGGCTGTAAAGTCTTTATTTCATCTGAATAAAGACGTATTATCCAAGAGACTATGGTCTCTAATAAGGTGTATTCTCCAAGAGACTATGAATATAGGAAAAATTAGAACATATTTTAAGGCACGAACTAGGATGTTTGTGTTTATTTAATCCCCCCTTACCCCTCAGGGAATAGTCTACTGTCAAAGGTATTAACTCGCACTTTCGGAAAATTTGGCATGAACGTCCATGCAAGGCTTCAAACCTAATGCGCCATGGTATTTATGGCTGAAAGTTTCAAACTGAACGGAGGAAAAATCCGATTTACGAAGCCTCACCACCTTTCATGTGTCCCAAAAAAAGTTCAACCCCCCTAGCCTGCACAAAATATTTTGGCTTTTTTTGGCTTTTTTTCGGTGTAAACGATATATAAATTTTCATTATACATTTAAATCCTATATATATTTATATATTTCAAGCGATTAAAAATATGAAAAAAAAATCAAAATTTAAGTCCTTCTGATAGTATCTTCTGAGGGAACCACAGCCTCCTCAAAAATGTTTTTGATATAAGTTTCATTCTGCCTCGAAAAAGACTTTTTCGTTTTGGTCTTTAGCTTGTATCTTTTGAAGAAGGTTGTACCCCAAAAATATTTTACATAAGTTATGATCCTCTTTGTCCAAGAATAAAAAGCTTTATGTTTCAAACAGATCAGGGACAAAAATTTTACTTGGCTACTTCTTTCCCGGCCCCAACATCCTCCCCTCCCATTGTAAGTGAACCTATGTTAAAAAATCGCTTAATATACAATCCTTTCCCCTGGATTTAGAGTGGGGTCAAGTCCAGGCTTGTACGCTTTCTGTTTTCTTATCAATCATTTTAGACACTCTGAAATGGAACTCGAGCTTTCAGTTTCGAATCAAATGAACCTCCTCTAAAGTTTTTATAACTACCCTTTTTTTTACAAGGTGGTCGGAAAAAAATTACATAGGAGGCACAAGGCTCTTTACTTAGGCAAATGTCTCGAGGCTTTTCAGCAATGAATATTTTAAAAAAAAGTTGAAAAACAAAACAAAAATAAGATCATGATTTTGCTTAATAACACAAATGAAGTACCCGATTAGTTTGCGGATATAATTAGTTCCCAGCTTTCGTTCTGTTTAGCAGTGCTAAGTTTATATTGGGGATTCTATTTATTGAAAATAGTATTACCAATTCATAATATCCTACTTCCTGAGATTCTGAAAATGTGTTTTTTTTGGTGTGTTGTTTAGAGAATTGAGAAGCCAAATAATGCACTCTTTAGAACTGGGTAAATACTTTTTATTTGCATCTTCTTTTTTATTAATAATAAAAAAAAATGTTACCCCTCCCTTGGATTCTGAAAACGTGTTTGGTAATTTGTTTAGAAATTGGAGAAGCCAAATAGTGTACCCCTTAGATTTTGGACAATACTTTTTATTGGTATTTCTTTTGAATAAAGAACAATAAAACCGTTACTCCCTGCATTTTCGTGAATTCTTATTACTTTTTTTTCCATATCATCATCTTTAGTTGACGATGGGGACCTTGTCAATTTCAGTGTAGCATAAGAACTTCAGACCGAGTTGATTTTTGATATAAAATCAAAAGGACTGTGATGAAAAAGATGAGAGGTAAAGCCAAAGTAGTGCCTATAGTGAAGGCCATCAGGCTTCAATGTTTCATTAATTAATTTTTCCCCTGAGGCACTTCATACGGAAGGGAGGGTCGTATAAACTTTGCAGGGGACTCATTCGATTGGATATTGGAAGTTTTACTGCCCCTTTTAAGAGTTATAAGTAAGTGGAGGGGAAACTAGCCACCCCCTCTCTTTTCCCCCAAATACATCAGATTTCACCCCCAATCCCCTGATGTGGAAATACATAGCCAAAATTAGATATTTCTCATGCATTCTCTCAATGCGTCTCTTGTTTCAACCCGTGCATCCGTGAACTCGTAAACTGAATCAACAGTGACGGAACGAGAACCAGGAAAAAGAGACAATCAAGTGGCAGAAAGAATTGGAAATATATAATTCCAGCCCTATACTTTCAAAATGCTTAGGGAGGGGCTGGGAGTAAAGTATAGTGGGATTGGGCTGGGAGTTAAAGTATAGCAGATAGGGGGAGGGGGGTTAAATTCTACTTTTGGCTATCTTGGAAAGCGGTTAGGTTATGAAAATGAAACTTTCATGTATGGGTCTATGGACTAAAGTATGCCACGGGAAAGTATTTTGAAATGGCTACCTCCACTCTTTCTCCCTCCGGAGGGCCCTGACCTTTGATGACCTTTAAAAGTCTTCGTTTTATAAAAGTGAAACCTTGCAAAATAGATCCTCTGCTTAAATGAAGTATAACAAAACTGTTTTCAACTTCACAACTTTGCTCAATCCCAGTTTGTGAATTTTCAAAGATCCACAAATAGGCTACATTTCCTAAATATGAAAAAAAAACATTGATATGGATTAAAATTCTACTCAAACAACAGGAATTGCATTTTCAAAACTAAAACCAGAGAAAGGAAACTGATAACTAAAAATTGAAATTTACATGAAACATAAAATTCGGCTTTGTCAAAATTTCTAGACTCACAAATTAGAAATCAGGTTTCTATTACTTAGAAATCAGAAGAGAGTTAGAATGCATGCGTGGTAATACTTTCCTGGAGTGTGTTTTTGGCCCTGGACTCATTACTTTAAGTTTCATTTTTCTAACATATTCATTACCGGTAGGGGTATTGTGGAGGGTTTGGGAGTAAAATATGATGGAGCTGCATGCAAAATTTGTTAGCTCCAATTCCTTTACATATTACAAAGTAAAAATCGTTTGCTTAACATGTTTCCTTCTCAATCCGGAACTTTACCCAAGAATTTTCTTCAAAATCTAGAAGAGGGGGATAAAAATCAGGAGAGCAGGACTACAAACTTTTTCAGAATTTACTCTGTGATTTTTTTTAGTCGTCTTTGGTTTTTCGTAGGAAAAATGCTTTTTAGGAATACTCAGCTAGCTCCATATAAATATGGCTCATATTTCTGATGGTAAGGAGAATTGTGTAATTGTTTATTAGACTTTTCTATTACAATATATCTTTCAATATACAATTAATTAACAACAATCTTAACTATAATGGATTTATAAACAGAACCTCTTTCAGTGTCAAATCACTTGCCCTCCAGGTGACTCTAGTGACAGGTCACTTCTTTCATCCTTTTAGAATATTTTTAAGAAAATACAAAGATCACTTCTACCTCACAAGAAGTCAACAAGCGTAACTCCTTTACATATGAAAACAAAGAAAGGAAATAATAAATGAAAAAGAGAAAAATCAAATAGGTAAAAAACGAGGATTTTATCAGCTAGTAGCAAAATATGAAAAACAAGCAAATATTTCGACAAGGACCTCCGCCAAGTCGTCCTCAGTGCTAAAAAAAATAAGAAAGAGGCAAAAAGGAAACAAAGAAGAAACAATAACAAAATCTAACCTTCTTAAGTGAACTGTACGAGAGGAAAAAAGACACTGAATCAAACAACAAAAACCAACTTAAAATCAATGAAAGAGAAGTTACCAATTAGATTAATAAGTATCCTTTGCCTTGCAACAGATTTCGCCTGTCTACAATTTCGGTTTTCATTAGATATGCGGACAGGTTGTCTTAAATTAGACTGGGCGAAAATATTCATAGAGTCTTTTAATATTAAATTTTTATAAACTGGGCTTAAGGAAGTATCTCCCGTGTCTCTAATTATAGCCAAATTTCTATTTATATGGGTTTTTTTTATCTCAATTGCCTCTTTAAAAGATCGCGGTTGGCCATTTACGGTAGATATTAAAGTTGCCTCTTCAAAATGAACTAAATGGTCAGGATTTTTGCATATATGCTGGGCCGGAGCTGAATCAAAGTTGTAATTTTTATTTCCCAATCTCAGGGACATCTATTGAAATTTTGTGTTCATGCAATCGTTCCCCTAGTTGTTGATGGGTCCTGCCAATGTAAAATTTTCCACATGAACACGGGACTCTGTAGACACCACTTTCTAGTATAGGGTCCGTTAAACTCCTCAGAACTTCTCAGAACGTATTTAACTCCTTTACAGTCATTGAAAACGGTGGCCATTACCTCGTTGACAAAAATTTCACATTTTTGGAAATATCCCTCGTATTATTGTATTTGTGATACTGGAAAGGAGAATTTGAACCCAGGAGTACTTATTTATAACTTATTTATACTTATTTATAACAATAAACAGAAACCAATACCTGTTGCAACGTTGAGATAGTCTGCTAATTCCATACTACATTCCTGTTCTCAGTGTCTAAACATGTGTGGTTTTGTAAAGTGTGGATAATAAGCTTGTTGTTGTAAACTTGACGTTTTGTAGAAATACTCAGCTAGCCTAATATAAATATGGTTCATATTTCTGATGGTAAGCCGAATTTTGTAAATGTTCAGTAAATTTTTCTATTACAATGGATCTGTCAATATACAATGGATTTACAACAGTCATAATTGTAATGGATTTTTCAACACATCCTCCTTCAGTGTCAAATCACTTTCCCTCCAGGTGATGCTTCCATCATTTTAGAGTATTTTTAAGAAAATTCCAGAGATCGCTTCAACCTTCAAAAAATTCCACAGGTATAATTACTTTAGTCATAGAAAAAGGTTACCGTTACCTCGTTGACAAAAATTTCACGTATTTTCGAAATATCCCTTCTATTATTGCATTCGTGTTGCAGGGAATGGAAATTTGGAACCAGGAGTCATAATTGAATGATAGGAATGATGAACATGCAAAGCTGTATTTAACCCACTAAAAATAAATAGTAGAAATTTCTTTGTTTCGAAGGCAGGTTATACGGTATTATTTGACGGAACTTCACGATAAATTTTGGAAATTATGCTCAAATTATCTCTTTACGGTTTAACTAACAGATATCAATAAAATAAGCACAAATAAACGAACTGATCATATTTTTCTTTGTTTATAATATTATAGAAAACTAGCCCTTTTCTGAAAACACAAAACCCAAGTAAAAAAGAATATTGATTTAGGAGTCAAAAGCGAATATGTAGGCACCCTTTAATATTTCTCCAAATAAACAACAAAATAAAGCATAATATGAACTGTGGAAATTTGAATGCAGAATTATGTTACAAATTCTTAAGCTAGGTTATAGTCCTTATACTATCAAGAAGGTTTTGCTTCAAACTTGTATACAAATTAATCATGAAATTCATATCTTTACACTGTTTATTTTTAATGCACCACACTCCTATATTGTTTTGTGTTTTCAGTAAAGTGCCATTTTTCTATAATCCTACAAACATCGGGAGAGATTATCACTTTGTTTATTTTATCTACGACATTTACTTATTCTGCCCACCAAGTTTATCCCGATCCCCCCACTCTAAGCGTTTTTCAAGATTCCCGGTCCCTCCTCAACTCCCCCCAATGTCACCAGATCTGGTCGGGATTTCAAATGAGAGCTCTAAGACATAGAATCCTTCTAAATATCAAGTTTCATTAAGATCCGGTCGCCCTGTTCTTAAGTTAAAATACCTCCATTTTTCTAAATTTTTTTCGAATTAACATCCCCCCCAACTCCCCCAAAGAGAGTGGATCCGTTCTAATCTTTTTAAATCACGTATCTAGAACTTTTGTTATTCGTACCATCAAGTTTCATCTTGACCTCTCCACTCAAAGTGTTTTCCAAGATATCTGTTTCCCCCCTTTAACCCCCTTTGTCCCCGGATCCAAATTGAATTAAAAAGGGAGCATCTGAGATATAAGAAGTTTCACTAAGATTCGATCACCCATTCGTAAGGTAAAGATACCTCAATTTTCACGTTTTCCAAGATTTCCAGTTTCCCCTTCTAACTCCCCCAATGACACCGGCTCTGGTGACATTGGGATTTAAGACAAGAGCTTTGAAGCACAAGATCCTTCTAAATATCAAATTTCATTAAGATATGATCATGTAAGTTATACATGATCATGTAAATCATGTTCGTAAGTTAAAACTACCTAATTTTTTCTAATTCTTCCGAATTATCCCCCCCTCCCTTACTCTCCCAAAGAGAGTGGATTTGATCCGGTTATGTCAGTCACATATCTTGGTTTTGTGCTTATTCTTCCCACCAAGTTCCATCCTGATCTCTTCACTCTAAGCCTTTTCTAAGATTTCCCCTCCACCCCCCCCCCCCGAACTCCCCCAATTGACACTGGATCCAGTCGGGATTTAAAGTATTCGTGATAACAGTGGCTTTGCTTATATCACTAACAGTAGCACTGCTCGGAAGGCTGAAGAAATTCAGGTCATAAGCTGACATTTTCTCATTAACTTGCGAAAGAGTCTGTTGAATTCCATTAAGCTTAGAAGCTATCCTGGAGTAAGCAACTGCTGGAATACAGGGAACTTCGGCTGGGGAACAGATAACAAAGACAGGCATGTCCTCAGAAGAACTCTGATTTTGAAGAAGTTCTAACATGTCTTTCACATGATTCAGAGCTGCGTTTGAACCCGTTAGCCTTGGATAGGGCTCGGTCAATTTCGGCAGCGAATCCCACAGGGTTTTCTTCGATTTGGCAATATCACTTGACTCTAAGAATTCCACAGCAAATTTTAAGATCACTGTAGCTTCGACACCTTTTTCATTATTATACTGCAGAAAGTTCTGAACCGGGGCATAAACAAAGCGGTCCGTATCCGAATCAGAGTCCATTTTCATTAATCCAATTCCGACTCAAAAACATAACCATGGGCAAAACACGTCTTAACCGCACGAAAGCTGAATGGTTGTTAGCTAAATTTCAGAAGCTCAAAATGCCAATAAGCAAGGCAAGCGTAGGCTCCTGCTATCATATCCCCGCAATTTAAGGGAGACACACTCCCGGCAGGTACGACGCTTGCTACAGAAAACCTCCCCTCTTCTGCTCGCTTATAAGTAAAAATTTCCAAAAATAATTAGTGAGTCTATATGATTTGATTATTATGACCATAGGATTATCTCTCGCTTACTGAAATGCTGCGTAATAATTTTACTCAAGGTCACGAACTTTAACCGTTTGACAGGTATTGCGAAATCTAGCTAGTTCGCAGGGATTAAAATTTACTGAAAAAGCTTACTGGTTTGAAATTTATTATATCCAATTCTAGACAAATGTTTTCACCTTGAACTACAATATTAATATGTATTAAGGTGACCTAAAAAAAAAAACCGAAGTCCTTTTTCCCCATAGTTCCAAAGTGAAATTACGTCGTCCATGTAACGTCCCCAAAAGATATGTTTCAAAAAATGCGAATTTAATGCCTAATTTTCAATATGCTCTACATAAATATTCGCCAGTAACCCGGAGAGAGGCGTACCCATGGGTAAGCCATTTATTTGCTGGTAGAAAGAATTACGGAATTGGAAATACATTGAGTACTTGTTACAAAGTTTAACCAAGGTCATTAAAACGTCGCAATCTAATCCTGTTGCTGAAACTTCTATTTAGTCATAATTTTTATTTATTTTATTTTCTAATAATTTGTCCGATGCTGCCACATTAATATTTGTATACAGAGACACAACGTCAAAGCTACTGATAATTGTATTTTCTGAAATATTTACGTTTTTGAGTTTCTTAACTAAATCGACCGAATTACATATATAAGATTTTTGAGAAAAAAGCAAAGGTTTGAAGGCTGTGCATAACCATTTTCCAATGTTGGAGGCGGGGGCTTTCGTACAAGCTACAATTGGCCTCAAAGGAATGCCTTACTTATGTAATTTTGGTAGACTATAAAATTTTGGACAAAAGCTGCCTCGAGGGAAAAATTTATTATATAATTGTGGAGTAATTTTACCATTTTGTTTTAGATCTTTTAATTCTTTTATAATTTTGTTAGTAGACTGATCAGTATGATCGTGGGTTATAGTTTTATATGTTGTTTTGTCATTTAGATGTGCATAAATTTGTGCATAAAACGAATAGAAAAAATTACGAATATAAGGGGGTTCGTCTCCTCCAACAATACCTTGCTCTTTACGCTAGAGTATTTTTAGTAATTTCAACTATTTATTCTACGGCCTTTGTGATTCAGGGGTCATTCTTAAGGAATTGGGACAAAATTTAAGCTTTAGTGTAAAGAGGGAGATATTGACAAGGGGTGAGCCCCCTCATATACGTTATAAAAACATACTAATATAGAAGTTCGCTACGTAAGTTAATCCGTAAGCTACGTATATTTTTTACTTATGAAAACGTCCGTAAAAAAATAAGAAATTCAAGTTGCATTTTTAAGTAACCAACAATGGGAGGGCAACAAGAACTCCTCCTTCATCCCTTTGTTGTATCAAAACCGTCCAATTAAAACTATGAGAAAGCTATTGAGCAAAAAAAAAAATAATGTGTAATTTTTTTCTTAATTATTCATGTGCGGTGAGCCAAAATGTATTAATTCAAAAACGTTTAAAAATTAAACTAATTAAAAAAAAACAAGTTTTTTTAACTGAAGGTAACTCCTTACTTTTAACTCCTTACTTTCAGTCAAAAAAACTTGTTTTTTTTTTATTTAATTTAATAAAGATCAGCATAGATTGACTTTGCAGTTTGATGTCAGTAAATCTTTCTGGGTTGGTTTCCCTAAACATTTCTTGGTCGACTCTTTCAACTAAGATTTGATAATCATTAGAACATCATGACATAGCAATGTAAAACACTATCACCAAATCAAATACTTGAAAGATCCTAGCACTACGAATTTATGAATAAAAGAAATAATCAAGGATACTAAGCTGATAATTGCCCCATAGATTTATCAGTGGATAGTGCAGACAACCGTTCTTTTCCGGATCTCCTTGCACTTTATCTTCTGTGCCATCGCCAAGGTTCCTTAAGGTCTTTAAAAAAGGCAAAATGTTTCTTTCAAGTCGAAATCCCTATACCTGGTTGATTGCTACCATTCCCCTTAGAGGTTTGGTGTCTGTTTACTTGTACGAAAGCATGAAGCTTACGTTAGCAAGCTTCGTCTGAGCTTCAAAACCTTAAGACCGGTAGACTAATTTCTTCTACTACAGAAATTAAGGCACAACTTTTTACATAAATCATACAAAATTACTTTCTTTTCCAACCGGTTAGAATTGTAAAAAAAAAAAAATTAAGTCTAAACCAAGAGTATTAACAGGATTTTTGTCATAGAAGAAAGTAAAATAAGTAATATAGGTAATATATCAATTAATAATAACAGAGGTAAAGTAAAATAATCTAATAGAGGCTGGCCTAACGCTTCTGAATTATCAGGAGAATAATTGGTGCTGCAACAATATACCTTTAGCCATAATCTAATTGTATAGAAGCGGCATGTATGTTTGACTTCTACTTTCCCAAAATACGAAGGGCATCGAGATCAGTCCTTCAGGGAATGCTTAGGGGAGTTTTGAACTCGATCATAACATGTTGTGTGTATATGGAGTGTCAAATGGTGTCCCTTTGGATTGACTAAGTATATCAATTTGGAATTTTCAGAAAATGATAATGGAGATGATCAATTGACCAAAAAGGCAATATTTGCACGCTACTACTACAGCTACTGCTGGTTCATCTGCTACCAAAAGTACTATTACTACTACCACTACTATCCCTAAAACTAATACTTCTGTAGCGAGTACTACTAAGGGTGAGGATATTGAAAACAATACCTGAGGAAACGTAGAAGGGAAATTTGAACTAAATCAAAACATGCTATGGGTGTACGGATTACTGATACGAGCCTATCAGCAATATGCTTGGAATGGCTTATCATGCCAAGAGGAAACTTCAGGGGCATGATGAGTGGGATGTCCAGTTGACTAAAAGGCAAAATATAACTGTTACTACCGTTATCAATATTGCTGCTACTACTATTCTCACTACTACTACCTCTACTATGATACTAGTAAAGTTAAGGCTACACGTATAAAGGTGAAACTGTGACATAGTATTGAGGGGGAGTTTGAACTATATCAAAATACACTATGCAGAGTCTATATGCAGAGTCTATATATGTAGAGTCTCAAAAAAGTGTATCCCATTGATCTGGGTATTAACTCGAATCTTCCGGAGAATACTTAAAGGGGAAGATCAATTGACAAAAAATTAATATAATGCTTAAAAGTTAATGCTTAAAGGGCGTCAAACAGTGTCAGAAGCGCACATCAACAATATTTTTGGAACGGCTTAATATGTCAAGCTAAAACTTCCGGGGCATCATGAAGGCGATATTCAACTGAGCAAAAGGCAATATGTACAGGCTAGTACCGCTAATAATACTGATGTTACTACTACTATTACTACTGCTAATACAACACAAACACTGTAACTACTCTTACTACCACCGAAAGTATTATGATAATAGTACTATTAAGGCTAAGTCTATGAAGGTAAAATTTGAGAGAATTTCGGTGGAAAATTCGAACTAACAAAAGATACTATGTGCATTTAGATTTTCAAAATGACGTATCTTAAGAATTGGTTTGTTTATTAAGTTGGAACTCTCAGAGAATACTTAAAGAGGATGATCAATTGACTAAAAGGCAATATGTACACACTACTACTAATACTACTGCTACTGCTACCAGTACTACTACTAATACTATTTACTAGTTCTACTGCTACTATTACTATTGCTCAAATTACTACTTCTATCACAACTATTTGTATGGTTAAGGGCAATAAGATGAAAATTTCAAGAAAGTATATGACTATATAGGTTAAAAAGAGCATATCGACAATATCATAGCAATGGTTAATTGTATTAAGCTGAGCAATTATACTACTGCAGTGACTACTGTTACAACTATGTCTAAGGGTATGACGGTAAAATTTTCAGAGAATATTTTTTTTTCATTTCTGCTTTGCAGATGACATCCTGCCATCCTGACAAAGGAATCAGACATAATTGCATAACAAGCTTATAGATGTTAATTCTGGACTGTATGCTAGCATGTAATAAGGAAATTCTCACATGATCAGATTTACTGTGCTACTTCTGGTTTACTTGCTTTTCAGACCCCCCTCGCTCTTTGCAACAATTTAGTCTCTTACCACAATTTAAGAGTAGGCTATATTTGTTACTTTTCAATTATTTTAAGTAATATACCTTGAAGCATTTTTTTTATGAGAATTCCCCCTGCTCTAAAATGTTTGGTAAAGGTCTAGATTATGGGCTATTGAGAAGGAATCATGCTAAGAAAACTATTCCGGTACTTGCGTATTATTCGGAACACACTCAATAAGTGAAGTTAGGTTCTTTCGTGAAACAAACAACGATGTAGATACGCTTTAATTAAATATTTGGTACTTGTTCATTATTCAATTGATTCAATTCAGAATGAACTCAAGAATTTTTCTGAGAAAATCTGGTTTCATAGCCACAAAAACAGAACTTAATTTAGTTTGCTACGCATAGTGATAGAAGATAGTACCTGAACATGGATTTTGAAATGAAGGTTTGGTATTTGCCGAAGACTGAAAAAGAGGCAATTATATTTTTCCAGGATAAGAAATCTGGCGGCAGTAAAAGCAGAAGGAAGACCCCCTTTAACACGATTCTTATCGACATTTCTCCGTTCTGTATTCTGGACTGTATACTAGCCTATAATAAGCAAATTCTCACATTTAACACGATTTTTATCGACATTTCTGCGTTCTGGGCACATAATTCTAAGTTGTAATTTTACAATTTTCCTAATAAAGTATTATATTTTCATCATATTTTTTTTTAGCTTTACCAAAAGTTTGGGCTATATATATGGACATCGGGGGGGGGGGGGTAGGTGGGATGGTATGCATTATATCAGTTACCTAACTTAACCACTTCTATGTATAAAATGTTTCATTAAAATGTATCTGCATCGTAGTTTGTTTCACGAAAGAACCTAGCTTAACTATTGAGTGTGTTCTAAATAATACCAGAACTCCTACTGCACAATATGCAAAATAAATGCAGGATAGCTAACAAATTTTGCGTGTAGCTCCACTATACTTTACCCCCAATCCCTTGATGTGCCAATATATAGACGAAATTATATTTCTCATGTATTCTCCCAATGCGTCTCTTGTTTCAACCCGTGTATCTGTAAACTCGTAAAGTGAATCAACAGCGACGAAGCGAGAACCAGAAAATAAGACTTACATGTGGCAAAAAGGATTGGAAATCCATAATTCCACCTCTATATTTGCAATTGTACAATATCTATATATTGTACTAAAGTACATCCATTCAAGTACACTTTCATGGTTGGACTAAAGTATGCCCGGGAAGGTATTTTGAAGTAACTACCTCCACTCTTTCTCCCTTTGGAGGGCCCTGACCTTTGGTGACCTTTAAAAATCTTCGTGTTATAAAAGTGAAACCTTGCAAAATGCATCTTCTTCTTAGATGAAATACAACCAAACTGTTTTAAACTTCACAACTTTTGCTCAATCCTAATTTTTGAGGCTTCAAAGATCCACAAATAGGCTACATCTCTTAAATTTTGTAAAAAAAAAAAAAAAAAAAAAAAAAAAAAAAAAAAAAAAAAAAAAAAAAAAAAAAAAAAAAAAAAAAATGCCTTAAAATTCAACTCGAACAACAGGAGTTGGATTTTCAAAACTAAATCAGAGAAAAAGAAACTGATAACTGAAAATTAATATAAAAATTTTGTTTAGTCGAAATATCGGTAAATGTCTACTTTCGTTCCAGTTTAGAGAACTTAGAAATGCTAATACTATAAGCGCATCTAAAGCACTTAGAAATGCTAATTCTAGAAGCGCATCTAAATTTGTCTACTTGACAGTTCTACCCTGTATAGCTTTTGAAATTTTGGTAAATGTCTACTTTCGTTCCAGTTTAGAGAACTTAGAAATGCTAATACTATAAGCGCATCTAAAGCACTTAGAAATGCTAATTCTAGAAGCGCATCTAAATTTGTCTACTTGACAGTTCTACCCTATATAGCTTTTGAAATTTTGGTAAATGTTTATTTTCGTTCCAAGTGCTCTAAAGTGCGTATTACTGCATATAGCAAGATTCTGACAATCACATATTGTTCCCTTGTCATTATTAGTGAAGTGCATCTATTTCTGGTTGACCCTTCTCCTCCATGGAGCATGCTAAAAATGCGTAGAGTGGGCGTGGTCACAGGTAACATTACCTATAGAACGAAGCATATTAGTCGATGAGGCCCGCGGGAAGCGGGGTGAGGTCTGTATTCTGTATTTATTTAGTAAACCTCGTTTGAGATTTTTTTTTTAGTTTTATTACTCTTTGTTGAATAAATATGGAATACAGACCTCGCCCCGCTACCCTCAGGGCTCAGGGACTAATACGCTTCGCTCTATCAATCTTGTATCACTTGGAAAAAGTGATGGCGAAGAGGTGATGTTGAGTAACGAGAAGATTGATCGAGTGGAAAACTTTAACTAAGTAGTGTTATTAGTAAAGACAATGGGTGCAGTCAAAATATTAAAAATAAAATAGCCTAGGGTGTTTTTTCGGCTTTGAAAAAAAAAAGTTTGGAAGAGTAAGAAGTTTGGAATATTGGAAGCTGAAGTGATGATAGCGGTCAAATTTTTTTTTCTGAAACGGAGGGTGTTCCGAAAAACGAAGGAGGATTTGCTAAATATTCTCCACATAAATTGCCTACAAATTGTTTGGGGTTCCACGAGATAACAATCACGGTGTAGAACAGAAATATTCTCGGAAATAAAGAGGGGTTGAATATTAATGTTATTCCCCCTCCCACCTTCAAAACTAATTCCATATTTATCTCAAGGTTCAATGACAGGTAGAATGCTTACACCTTTCATCTACAAAAATTTGCAAATATCTAATTTTGTTTTCCAAAGAAAGATCACGGATGTGTGTTTTTTCTTTATGACTCAAAGATTCATTCTGTGTTTTTAACTTCATCTATTGGTGGTTTTTTCCACATTATTGGATTTCTTAATCCTTTTTTTTTGTATTTGCTTTCCGGTTTGTCTGTTTTGTCTTTTTGTTTTTATCTGGTTTGTTTCGCTCATATTTTTGCTCAAAAGACATTAACATGTATTCTTTGAGACTTTCTTGAGAATGCCTTACTTACCGTGTTGTCTGTTTTTGTATTTTTTAATTTTGTCTGGATAGTTTTCTTTCGCATTTTTGCTGAAAAGTGTGATGTACTATTTGTTTCCATTCATTTTTTTTTCAATTTTATTACTAAAAAGGGATTTTGAATTTCATTAATAACGCAGACATCTGGTCTATTTGTAATTTATTTTTTATGTTTTTGTTACGTTTTCACGAGTCAGAAAAAATTATGGGTGGAGGAGGTTCGAACACCCTAACTCCCCCTTTAGATACAGCATTGTATATTCATTTTACATCCATTTATCATGGATGTACTCATTAATTTGTTATCCTCAGAAGGACCTGATTGATATTTTTAAGTGCCTATTTTATACTTTTTCTGTAGATGCTCAGTTTACTAAGGGGGAAATTTTCTCAGGAGGTTGCCTTGCACCGATTACTTTGCCCTTAAACAGGTTTTTAACATGAGTAATTTTGAGAAAACCTACCCTAAAAATTTTTCAAGTAAACTTTTGTTTTCGGTCCAATCTTAAAACACATGTTAAGTCTCAACTAAGAAATGGGAGATATTTTTAAGTTTTTACAAAATAAGTTACAATTAGAAAATGGCATTCAGAAATCAGGTACACAAGGTAGCATTTTGAAAGCCTGACAAAAGTGTGCCAATGTTGTGAAATTGCGATAGAACTGAACGAAGCATTTTAAAGACTATACTATGTACGGCCCGTGTGGCGTTTAAGATTTTTTAACTGAAAGTAAGGAGTGACCTTAAAACTTAAAGCAAACAGAAATTACTCCGTATACAAAAGGGGCTGTTCCCTCCTCAACGCCCCGCTCTTTACGCTAAAGTTTGACTTTCTCTCAACTCTGCTTTTTAGAACATTAAAAAACTTTAGCGTAAAGAGAGGTTTTTATTACGTATATGAGGGGGTTCGCCCCCTCGCAATACCTCGCTCTTTACACTAAAGCTTGAATTTTATCCCAAATCTTTAAGAATGACCCCCTGAATCACAAAGGCCGTAGAATAAATAGTTGAAAATATTAAAAATACTTTAGCGTAAAGAGTAAGGTATTGCGGAGGGGACGAACCCCTTTATATACGTAATATTTTATGTTCGTTTTAAGCTTCAATGCTATTCATTACTTCCAGGTGAAAAAAATATGCATTTTCTCTTTCTTTTTTTAAATAATGCTAGGAAATCCTGCGCCCCCTTGATGGAAATTCTCTTCCCTCATGATAAATTCCTCCATGGGAAAATCCTCCCACGTAACCTCATCCCCTGACCCACCCCCACCCCAACGCGAAAAAGTCCCCCTGAAAACGTCTGTACACTTTATAATAACCATTACTATATGTAAACAATGGTCAAAGTATGTGTAACTTGCAGCCCCTTCCCCGGGGACCAAATTCATCTAATGACCAACAATCCTTTCAATTCCATCATGATCAGAAGTCAAAACAAATTTGGTACTTTCTGGGTACTTTTTGAATTATTTTCTTATATAAATACTTTGCCTTAGATACGACTTGCACCCCCTGTCAAGATGTTTCATTGGAATCTTTCGCATAACAACGCCAGAAGGTTGAACAAGAGCATATTTCTAGTAACACGATAGTCTATAATTTCCGGTACAAGACACTCGTTCTAAAACAATTCAAGTTTTGGAAATATACAAAAATATTCTTGATCTAGGAAGAATGATAAACTTCCCAATCACTTTTATTATATACAATTAACTGGGATTCATTACAGTAAGCAATTTCAGGCTGTCCCTGAATCTGGGAATAAAATTTATTTTTCTTTTTTGAACAAAGACTACTAGTAGAGGAAAATAGTTCTTTTTTACTAATCCTTTTGTAGTAGCGTCGTCTCTAATATTATTCCCAATAGGAATAGTATTCACACTCTACATTTTTCACCTTCATGGGTGTACCATCAGGTAAACTACCATCAAGAGAGGTTCTGAGATACTGATGGACTGGATGGATCATAACGACCCAAACTGTTTCCTCTTTGTACTCGTTCAAGGCAACAGGCTCTAATTGCCTCCCCTTCACCATAACTTTTGACTGGAAACAGCCTTTACCATTCCGAATGTATTTTTACAGTGGGTACTGTCCGGGATTTTACAGGATTGTATTTTACAGGATTGTAAGTTATGTCCTGAGGCCATATGAGGCTTATAAGCCTTGGAGGGGGCTTATGGGATTGCTAATCAGAAGCTTTTGTGCCCTTTTTGAGATTCAGAATGATGGGAGCATAAAGCCATGCCCTGAGGGCATATAATGTGATATGAGAGCCCCCCCCCCTACGGCCATCATTTTCCGTAACAAACATCCCAAAAAAGTTTTAGGACATCAATTTTTTTCAGCATTATTGAAGAGCTCGGTAATTATGCAATCGGGGATTTCGACCCCCCCCCCCTCGAGGCCTCAGGGCAAGGGCTAAATGTTATGTAATTTGTTAATTGTTTAAATATAGTATATCTTATTGAGAAGCGGCATGCATGTTTGACTTCTACTTTCCCAAAATACGAAGGGCATCGAGATCAGTCAAATGGTGTCCCTTTGGAATGACCGAGTATATCAATTTGAAATTTTCAGGAAATGATAATGGAGATGATCAATTGAACAAAAAGGCAATATTTGCACGCTACTACTACAGCTACTGCTGGTTCATCTGCTACCAAAAGTACTATTACTACTACCACTACTATCCCTAAAACTAATACTTCTGTAGCGAGTACTACTAAGGGTGAGGATATTGAAAACAATACCTGAGGAAACGTAGAAGGGAAATTTGAACTAAATCAAAACATGCTATGGGTGTACGGATTACTGATACGAGCCTATCAGCAATATGCTTGGAACGGCTTATCATACCAAGAGGAAACTTCAGGGGAATGATGAGTGGGATGTCCAGTTGACCAAAAGGCAAAATGTAACTGTTACTACCGTTATTAATGCTGCTGCTACTACTATTCTAACTTCTACTACCTCTACTATGATACTAGTAAAGTTAAGGCTACACGTATAAAGGTGGAAATGTGACATAGTATTGAGCGGGAGTTTGAACTACATCAAAATACAATATGCGTATGTAGAGTTTCAAAAAAGTGTATCTCATTGATTTGGGTATTAACTCGAATCTTCCGGAGAATACTTAAAGGGGAAGATCAATTGACAAAAATTAATATAATGCTTAAAAGTTAATGCTTAAAGGGCGTCAAAACAGTGTCAAAAGCGCACATCAACAATATTTTTGGAACAGCTTAATATGTCACAGCTTAATATTTCAAGCTAAAATTTCCGGGGCATCATGAAGGCGATATTCAACTGAGCAAAAGGCAATATGTACAGGCTAATACCGCTAATAATACTGCTGTTACTGCTATTATTACTACTGCTAATACAACACAAACACTGTAACTGCTCTTACTACCACCGAAAGTATTATGATAATAGTGGATATCAGTGGATATCAGTGGATAGTACAGACAACCGGTCTTTTCCGGATCTCCTTGCACTTTTTCTTCTGTGCAACCGCCAAGGTTCCTTAAGGTCTTTAAAAAAGGCAAAATGTTTCACTCAAGTTGAAATCCCTATACCTGGTTGATTGCTACCATTCCCCTTAGAGGTTTGGTGTCTGTTTACTTGTACGAAAACATGAAGCTTGCGTTAGCAAGCTTCTTCTGAGCTTCAAAACCTCTGCGCCTGTAGACTTATTTCTTCTACTACAGAAATGAAGGAACACCTTTTTACATAAATCATACAAAATTACTTTCTTTTCCAACCGGTTAGAATTGTCAAAAAAAAAATTAAGTCTAAACCAAGAGTATTAAGAGGATTTTTGTCATAGAAGAAAGTAAAATAAGTAATATAGGTAATATATCAATAAATAATAACAGAGGTAAAGTAAAATAATCTAATAGAGGCTGGCCTAACGCTTCTGAATTATCAAGAGAATAATTGGTGCTGCAACAATATACCTTTAGCCATAATCTAATTGTGGCTACTTATTTTTGCGCAATCTGATTCTTCTTTTTTGCAATTTGATTCATATTTTTTATTTTTTACGCAGGTTGAAGATTATACCATAACGATTAGGGGCAAAGTTTCTCCTTGATTGTTTTTATTTGTTATTGATTAGTACAAACAGTTTTGAAACATAAGCCTTCACATGGCTGAAATATATTGTTATAGTTTTAACATATAATGATTTTTATTGAAAAAGGGGGCTCAATGCTGTGTCTCCAAAAAGGTTTAGGGTTAAAAGGTTAAAGGTTAGGGAATATCAGAAATATCTAACGAATGACTCAGGGTATCAAGTTGAAACTTTCAGGTTATGCTGGGGATATACTGAACAAAGATGAGAGGGTGGCCAGCCCTCCCCTTCCTTGCCCTTTTTAGTTTCTCCCCCCTGTTCAAAGCCGTTACAAATTCTTAAATTGTAATCTTGTTCAAACTACTTGAAATGTTTAATGGCTCTTTTTCAAGGAATGCCCCCATAGTCCCAGGTAAGGATTGCAAACCGTGCAATTTGCATATTTTTTACATTCAGGGTTTATCATAGGCAGTGCAATAGTGCTTTTTTTTGTTCAACGTAGTTGAAAAGTCCAGAAACTATATTTGAGGATGACATCCCGCCTACACCCCTCAGGACAAGGATTGTAAGTTATGTCCTGAGGCCATATAAGGCTTATGTAGAAAGGGTGATCATATAAATCTTGGAGGGGGCTTGTGGGAATGCTAATCACAAGCTTTTGTGCCCTTTTTGAGATTCAGAATGATGGGAGTATAAAGCCATGCCTTGAGGACATATAATGTGATTTGAGAGCCCCTACCCCTACGGCCATCATTTTCCGTAACAAAAATCAAAAAAAGTTTTGAGACATCAATTTTTTTCAGCATTATTGAAGAGCTCAGTAATTACGTAATCGGGGATTTCGACCCCCCCCCCCTCGAGGCCTCAGGGCAAGGGCTAAATGTTATGTAATTTGTTAATTGTTTAAATATAGTATATCTTATTGAGAAGCGGCATGCATGTTTGACTTCTACTTTCCCAAAATACGAAGGGCATCGAGATCAGTACTTCAGGGAATGCCTAGGGGAGTTTTGAACTCGATCATAACATGTTATGTGTATATGGAGTGTCAAATGGTGTCTCTTTGGGATGACTGAGTATATCAATTTGGAATTTTCAGGAAATGATAATGGAGATGATCAATTGACCAAAAAGGCAATATTTGCACGCTACTACTACAGCTACTGCTGGTTCATCTGCTACCAAAAGTACTATTACTACTACCACTACTATCCCTAAAACTAATACTTCTGTAGCGAGTACTACTAAGGGTGAGGATATTGAAAACAATACCTGAAGAAACGTAGAAGGGAAATTTGAACTAAATCAAAACATGCTATGGGTGTACGGATTACTGATACGAGCTTATCAGCAATATGCTTGGAACGGCTTATCATACCAAGAGGAAACTTCAGGGGCATGATGAGTGGGATGTCCAGTTGACCAAAAGGCAAAATGTAACTGTTACTACTGTTATTAATGCTGCTGCTACTACTATTCTAACTGCTACTACCTCTACTATGATACTAGTAAAGTTAAGGCTACACGTATAAAGGTGAAAATGTGACATAGTATTGAGGGGGAGTTTGAACTATATCAAAATACACTATGCGGATAAAAGTGTATCTCATTGATTTGGGTATTAACTCGAATCTTCCGGAGAATACCTAAAGGGGAAGATCAATTGACAAAAAATTAATATAATGCTTAAAAGTTAATGCTTAAAGGGCGTCAAAACAGTGTCAAAAGCGCACATCAACAATATTTTTGGAACGGCTTAATATGTCAAGCTAAAACTTCCGGGGCATCATGAAAGCGATATTCAACTGAGCAAAAGGCAATATGTACAGGCTAATACCGCTAATAATACTGCTGTTACTACTACTATTACTACTAGTAATACAACACAAACACTGTAACTACTCTTACTACCACCGAAAGTACTATGATAATAGTACTTTCGGTACTATTAATAATTAATAATAAATAATTAATTCGGTATAATTAAGTCTAAGTCTATGAAGGTAAAATTTGAGAGAATTTTGGTGGAAAATTCGAACTAACAAAAGACACAATATGCATTTAGATTGTCAAAATAGTGTATCTAAAGAATTGTACTAAGTTGCAACTCTTGTGTACTAAGTTGGAACTCTCAGAGAAAACTTAAAGGGGATGATCAATTGACTAAAAGGCAACATGTACACACTACTACTAATACTACTGCTACTGCTACCAGTACTACTACTAATACTATTTACTAGTTCTACTGCTACTATTACTATTGCTCTGATAATTCTGCTACTGATATATTATCTTAACTAAAACCGAATGAAATGTATCTTATTCTTATCTGTATTAAATTTCGATATTCTAGAAAAATAAGGTGGATAGAATAATCAACTTTTCTACTGTGTGTCACTAAAGGGGTTCACGACTCACAAGGACCCTATGCTGAGCACTTTCAAAGGAAACTAGCTCGGTTTGCTTAATGACAGGTTTGGAGGGAAAGAAAGATAAAAAGAAGGGAAAGAAAAGCAGAAATTTACCATTCGATTCGTAATTAAATACCGAAATTTCAAAATATTACACATTGCTGTCACAAATGCATCTCATCCTCTCTCCCCCACTGGGTCTAGATAAAGCTCTAGATTCTATACAAAAGTTTTCTTTTTTCGTTTTTTTTTTAATTGGCTTTATCTGGCATATGACGAAGTTTCCCCGAACACTTTGCTACTTATGGAGTTACGTTAATACTAGGGTCGGTCAATTTCACGGGAATCGTCTATCGAAGCCTATCTGTAACTATTAGGGACAGGAAGTCACGTTTTCCACCAAAATGTTCGTCTATTCGGTATTATAAAAAAGAAACAAACAAATAAAATCTTGCTTTCTACCCTGACATCTTTATTGTGGTTCTCTGCAAGTTGTTGTGTCTGCAAGCCTCGCAAGCCGTCAACGGTTATGTGATCAATCTGAGAAATTATGTAAATTCTATGTTTCACTCATCTTGGGAGTCAAGTGGGCCATTCGATCGAAACGAGAGTCATAAGAACTATTTCACAAATTACTTCACTGATTTGGAACAACAAACGTGGTCATTCTAAAGGTGCTTTAAATGGAGGGTAACTAGGTCGTGGTAAACTTTCATTAAGAACTCTTGTTCATTTACTGGCTTTTCACCTAAGCAGCTTGTGTTCTTAAAGTCGATGATAAAAGAGTTTATTGATATCGCGTTCAGCATTCACTACATGATTTGGGTTTTTCATGAACAGCTGAGGGTGGGCTACTTTGGGTCAAATGTGTTTACACGATACTTCGTCGAGTTGTTGGTCTTTGGGTATTTTTTCTAATTTTTCCAGACTTTCCTTACCCCTGTCAGATTAAAAAGATCTTGATTAAGTTCGTCATAGGCAGCGCAATAGCACTGCCTAAGCAAAGAACGATGTACGGATAAGGCATTATTTATCTGTTTTTATTTATTTTATTTTTTAAACTAGGGCCCTTCGCATTGAAGGAGCTGGAGAAACTTCGAAAAGGGCTCATTCGTTCGAAAATTGAAAGGACTAATGTCCTTTTTAAAATTCAAAAGTGATTGGAGGGCAACTAACCCCCTCCCATACCCACCATTTCTTCCAACACATCCAATCCAAATTTCGAGATAGCCATTTTGTTTTGTGTAACTGAAAGACCCAGAAATTATATCTTTGAGAACGACAACCCCCAGAGCCCTCAAGGAAAGGGGTTTTCAGTTATGTGTTGAGGGCATATAAGGTACATATACAAAGGATGATAGCGTAAATTTCGGAGGGGGCTGATTGTATTGGTAATCAGACAATCCAGTGCTTTTTCAAAGACTCTGATTAATTGGAGGGTGGATAACCCCCCGCCCCACACCTCATATTTTCTGAAAATGCATCTGATAGAAATTTTGAGATGGGTATTTGTTGTCGTAGAAACCTCAAAAACAGCTCATTCGATTAGAAATTGAAAAATCCAATGCCCCTTTTAATGGTCAAAAGTGATTGAAGGGCAACTAACCCCCCTCCTTCGCCCACCATTTCACCAAATCCATCCAATCAAAGTTATGAGATTTCCCCCCAAAGCCCTCAGGGTCAACAAGGTACCTCAGCAATATATCGAAAACGACCTGGGGTATGAAACTTTTGGGGATACTACTATAATTACTTCTGCTTTTACAATTTAAATAAGTAAAAATAGAGCAATTGAGTCCAGGTTGTCAAAGAGCATAGGTAGAATCTTTTGAGTTTTATTTTTTAGCTTTAGTTTTTGCTTAAACTTTAGAAAATATAAATTAAATTCAAAATTATACTTTGTTTGCGTCAAGATTGAAAATTGCTGAAAAAGTTTTTCGAACATACAAATAGCAGAAGACTATATCTCTGTAACTATTAGGAATAGGAAGTCTAATTTTCCACCAAAACATTCGTCTATTTCGGCATTAAAAAAAAAAGAAACAAACAAATAAAATCGTGTTTTCTGCACAGATATCTTTAATGTGTTTTCTGCAAGTTGTTGTGCTTGCAAACCTCGCAAGTGGGCAACAGTTTGTGATCAATCTGAGAAAATGGTATTCTATGGTTCACTCGTCTTGGAAGTCAAGTGATTTTGTGATGGCCATTTGTTGTGGTAGAAACTTCGAAAAAAGATCATTCGATTAGAAATTGAAAGGGCTAGTGCCGTTTTTAATAGTCGATTTGGATTTGTAACAAAAACTGCTCTTATATTTTTTAAGACTCGAGAGTGCTTGGAGGGGGGATACCCCTCAAACCTTGTATTTTCCTAAAATACATCTGAAGAAATTTTGAATTGACCATCTGTTGTCGTAGAAACTTCGAAAACAGCTCATTCGATTGGAAATTAAAAGAATCAGTGCCCTTTTGAATTGTCGAAAGTGATTGGGGGGCAGCTAACCCCCCTCCTACACCTATCATTTCTCCAAGCACATCCAATCACACTTTGTTTTAGCCATTTTGTTTAACGTAATTGGAAGGTCCAAATATTATGTCTTTGAGAATGACATCCTACCCCAGAGCCCTCAGGGCAAGGGTTGTAAGATATGGTCTGGGGTATATAAGGCATATAAAGAAATTGATATTTTCTATCACTATGCGTAGCAAGCTAAATTGAGTTTTGTCTTTGTGGCTAGGAATTTCTCATAAAATGGATTTTCTCATAAAATACACCTGCATCGGAGTTTGTTTTACGAAAGAATCATAACTTCACATAGCTTCACGTTACATAACTTCACGTATTGATTGTGTTCTGAATAATACACAAGCACCACTTCGCCATATGCCAGATAAAACCAATTTGAAAAAAATATGAAAATAGAAAACTTTTGTATAGAATCTAGGCCTTTATCTAGTCACAGCTAAGCGAATTGTAAACAGATAAGAATAAGATCATTCATTTTGTAGTTTAAGATAAAACCTCAGTTCGGAAATAGACATTTGTTTAAGTCGAATTATAGCAGTTGAAACAAAAGTTACCCTACTCGAGTTGTGATAACAAAAGTAAGTAAATTCGGTTTTTTCGGGAAATAGGTTTTGGATTTTGCTGGGAAAGCTTCAGGAATCAAGCATAATTGCATAACAAGCTTATAGATGTTAATTCTGGACTGTATACTAGCCTATAATAAGCAAATTCTCACATGATAAGATTCAAGTAGTTTCTATTACGCTAATCAGATTTACTGTGCTACTTCTGGTTTACTTGCTTTTCAGACCCCCCTCGCTCTTTGCAACAATTTAGTCTCTTACCACAATTTAAGGGTAGGCTATATTTGTTATTTTTCAATTATTTTAAGTAATATACCTTGAAGCATTTTTTTAATGAGAATTCCCCCTGCTCTAAAATGTTTGGTAAAGGTCTAGATTATGGGCTATTGAGAAGGAATCATGCTAAGAAAACTATTCCGGTACTTGCGTATTATTCGGAACACACTCAATAAGTGAAGTTAGGTTCTTTCGTGAAACAAACAACGATGTAGATACGCTTTAATTAAATATTTGGTACTTGTTCATTATTCAATTGATTCAATTCAGAACGAACTCAAGAATTTTGCTGAGAAAATCCGGTTTCATAGCCACAAAAACAAAACTTAATTTAGTTTGCTATGCATAGTGATAGAAGATAGTGCCTGAACATGGATTTTGAAATGAAGGTTTGGTATTTGCCGAAGACTGAAAAAGAGGCAATTATATTTTTCCAGGATAAGAAATCTGGGGGCAGTAAAGGCAGAAGAAGACCCCTTTTAACACGATTCTTATCGACATTTCTGCGTTCTGGGTACATAATTCTAAGTTGTAATTTTACAATTTTCCTCATAAAGTATTATATTTGCATCATATTTTTTTTTATTAGCTTTACCAAAAGTTTGGGCTATATATATGGACATCGGGGGGGGGGGGTAGGGGTGGATGGTATGCATTATATCAATTACCTAACTTAACCTAACCACTTCTATGTATAAAATGTTTCATTAAAATGTATCTGCATCGTAGTTTGTTTCACGAAAGAACCTAACTTAACTTTTGAGTGTGTTCTGAATAATACCAGAACTCCTACTGCACAATATGCAAAATAATTGTAGGATAGCTAACAAATTTTGCGTGTAGCTCCACTATACTTTACCCCCAATCCCTTGATGTGCAAATATATAGACGAAATTAGATTTCTCATGTATTCTCCCAATGCGTCTCCTGTTTCAATCCGTGTATCTGTAAAATCGTAAAGTGAATCAACAGTGACGAAGCGAGAACCGGAAAATAAGACTCACATGTGGCGAAAAGCATTGGAAATCTATATTTCCACCTCTATATTTGCAATTTTACAATATCTATATATTGTACTAAAGTCCATCCATGAAAGTACACTTTCATGGATGGACTAAAGTATGCCCCGGGAAGGTATTTTGAAGTATCTACCTCCACTCTTTCTCTCTTTGGAGGGCCCTGACCTTTGGTGACCTTTAAAAATATTCGTGTTATAAAAGTAAAACCTTGCAAAATGCATTTTCTGCTTAGATGAAATACAACCAAACCGTTTTAAACTTCACAACTTGTGCTCAATCCTAATTTTTGAGGCTTCAAAGATCCACAAATAGGCTACATCTCTTAAATTTTGTAAAAAAAAGAAAAGAAAAAAAAAATATTGATGTGGCTTAAAATTCGACTCGAACAACAGGAGTTGGATTTCCAAAACTAAAACCAGAGAAAAAGAAACTTATAAATGAAAATTAATATAAAAATGCTGTTTTTGTCAAAATATCGGTAAATGTTTACTTTCGTTCCTAGAGTAGAGAACTTAGAAATGCTAATTCCATAAGCGCATCTAAAGCACTTAGAAATGCTAATTCTAGAAGCGCATCTAAATTTGTCTACTTGACAGTTCTACCCTATATAGCTTTTGAAATTTTGGTAAATATTGATTTTCGTTCCAAGTGCTCTAAAGTGCGTATTACTACATATAGCAAGATTCTGACAATCGCATATTGTTCCCTTGTCATTATTAGAGAAGTGCATCCATTTCTGGTTGACCCTTCTCCTCCATGGAGCAAGCTAAAAATACGTAAAGTGGGCTTGCTTACAGGTAACATTACCTATAGAACGAAGCATATTAGTCCATGAGCCCCGTGGGAAGCGGGGCGAGGTCTATATTTATTTAGTAAACCTCGTTTGAGTTTTTTTTTAGTTTTATCACTCTTCGTTAAATAAATATAGAATACAGACCTCGCCCCGCTGCCCTCAGGACTAATGGACTTGTACGCTTCGCTCTATCAATCTTTTATCACTTGGAAAAAGTGATGGCGAACAGGTGATGTTGGGTAACGAGAAGATCGATTGAGTGGAAAGCTTCACTTATCTAAGTAGTGTTATAAGTAAAGACAATGGGTGGTGTCAAGATGTTAAACATAAAATAGCCTAGGGTGTTTTTTAACAGTTGAAAAAAAAAAGTTTGGAAGAGTAGAAGATAAATCTGCGAACCAAGATTAGGATATTTGAAGCTAGAGTGATGATAGCGGTCAAAATTTGTTCTGAACCGGAGGGTGTTCCGAAAAACGGAGGAGGATTTGCTAAATATTTTCCACATAAATTGCCTACGGATTGTTTGGGGTTCCATGAGATTACAATCATGGTGTAGAACAGAAATTTTCTCAGAAATAAAAAGGGATTGAATATTAATGTTATTCCCCCTCCCACCTTCAAAACTAATTCGATATTTATCTCAAGGTTCAATGATAGTTAGAATGCTGCCACCTTTCATCTACAAAAATATGAAAATTTCTATTCTTTTACAAAGAAAGATCAAGGGTGTGTGTTTTTTCTTTGACTTAGATTCATTCTGTGTTTTTAACTTTAGTTGTTGGTGGTTTTTTCCACATTGTTGGATTTCTTAATTCTTCAGATTGTGTTTTTTTTAGTTATATTTGCTTTCCGGGTTGTCCGTTTCGTCTTTTTGTTTTTATCTGGTTTGTTTCGCTCTTATTTTTGCTCAAAAGATATTAAAATGCATTCTTTGAGACTTTCTGGAGAATGCATTACTTTCCGTGTTGTCTGTTTTTGTATTTTTTAGTTTTATAATTTTATCTGGTTAGTTTTGCTCTTATTTTTGCTCAAAAGATATTAAAATGCATTCTTTGAGACTTTCTGGAGAATGCATTACTTTCCGTGTTTTGTGTTTTTGTATTTTTTAGTTTTATAATTTTATCTGGTTAGTTTTCCTTCGCATTTTTGCTGAAAAGTATGATGTACTATTTGTTTCCATTCATTTTTTTTCAATTTTATTACTAAAAAGAGATTTTGAATCTCATTAAAAACGCAGACATCTGGTCTATGTGTAATTTATTTCTTATGTTTTTGTCACGTTTTCAAGAGTCAGAAAAAATTACAGGTGGAGGAGGTTCGAACACCCTAACTCCCCCTTTAGATAAAGCATTGTATATTCATTGTACAGCCATTTCTCATGGATGTACTCATTAATTTGTTATCCTCAGAAGCACCTGATTGATATTTTGAAGTGTCTATTTTATACTTTTTCTGTAGATGCTCAATTTACTAAGGGGGAATATTTCTCAGGAGGACGCCTTGCACCGATTACTTTGCCCTAAAACAGAGTTTTTAACAGGAGCAATTTTGAGAAAACTTACCCCAAAAATTTTTTCCAACAATCCTTTCAATTCCATCATGATCAGAAGTCGAAACAAATTTGGTACTTTCTGGGCACTTTTGAATTATTTTATTTATATAAATACTGTGCCTTAGATACGACTTGCCCCCCCCCCCTCCTTGTCAACAGGTTTCGTTGGAATCTTTCACATAACAACGTTAGAAGGTTGAACAAGAGTATATTTCTAATAACGCGATAGTCTATAATTTCCCGTACAAGACACTCGTTCTAAAACAATTCAAGTTTTGGAAATATACAAAAATATTCTTGATCTAGGATGAATGATAAACTTCCCAATCACTCTTATTATATACAATTAACTGGGATTCATTACAGTAAGCTATTTCATGCTGTCCCTGAATCTGGGAATAAAATTTATTTCTCTTTTTTGAACAAAGACTATTAGTAGAGGAAAATGGTTCTTTTTTACTAATCCTTTTGTAGTAGCGTCGTCTCCAATATTATTCCCAATAGGAATAGTATGCACACTCTACATTTTTTACCTTAAGGGGTGTACCATTAGGTGAACAACCATCAAGAGAGGTTCTGAGATACTGATGGACTGGATGGATCATAACGACCCAAACTGTTTTCTCTTTGTACTCGTTCAAGGCAACAGGCTCTAATTGCTTGCCCTTTACCAAAACTTTTGACTGGAAACAGCTTTTACCATTCCAAATGTCTTTTTACAGTGGGTACCGTCCGGGTTCTGTCTTCGGTTGGGTATTCTGTGAAATTGAGTACTGGTTATTCTAAACGTTCTTTCGTATGGGTCTAAGCGTTTCTGAAAATACCCTCGAAAAAAACTCCCCAGCAAAAAATACCATTTACTGAAAATACCCCCCCCCCTGTGGAAAATATTGTTTTCCAGATTTGAAAATTTTATTTGAGTTTTGTATTTTATATTTTTGTTGCAAAGTGCTAAGAAAAATGAGAAATAAATGAAACCCAAAACGAACCAAAATTACAATAGATAACCTAGTCAAACAAAAAACAAGCGGAAAATTTAAGTTGTAGGGCTGACGACACCCCTTCTTCTCAAGACCAGAACATCATTTGCACTTTACGAAGAAGAAAAGCAACAAAAAAAACGTGTATTGTTAGTTTAATTTATACATTCTGATATTTATTCCTTATGGTCTTATTATTTCTTTATTAAAGTAAAAACATATAAAATGTATTTTGTTTTCAGTAAAAGTGCAAATTATGTTCTGGTCTTGAGAAGACGTGGGGGTCGTCAGCCCGACTCATGTTTATTTTTGCTCGTTTTTAGTTTCACTCGGTTATCTATTGTAATATTCAATTAATTTATTTATTGGCGGTGATTTGTTGAAGGATTGAAGGTGATTTGATTTGTTGAAGGCGGTGATTTGCTAGGAAAATTATTTGAATTTATTTCTACTCATTTTTAGCTTAATGGTGATCTTTACTATTCTTTGACAAACTTGTTTTATGGAAATAGTTCTTTTTATTAATTTTTGTTCGTTTTTATTGACATAGTCTTTTTCATGGAAAAAAAATGTTTTATATTTTTTTATTAGACTAGTGTTTTTGATGTTGAAGATTATTTATTTTATTTCTGCTCATTTTTGGTTTAATGAAGCTCTTTACTGTTCTTTAAAAAACTTGTTCCATGTGTTTCCGTTAAAAAATACCATCTGTAAGTAATTAAATGAAATAAACAAGTTTTTCAACTGAAAGTAAGGAGTAAAGATCTCGATACCTCGCTCTTTACGCTAAATTTTTTTTTAATTTATAAAAAGCTTACTATTATAATTATGTGGCCATTGTGTATTAGGAATTGTTCTTAAGGAATTAGGATTAAAAATCATAACTTCAGCTTAAATATCGAGGTCTTGACTGGGGGGGGGAGTAATATTTTTCATTTACGTAAAAATTTCTGCTCATTTTAAGTTTTCATGTTGCTCCTTACTTTCAGTCGAATTTTTTTGTTTGAAAAAATTTAGTTTCTGATCATTTTTAAATAAAAGTGAGAAATCCATCTCTCCTCCATGACGAATTCCTTCCTCCAACAGTAAATTCCTCCGTGGAAAGTTGTTTTCATGTAAAATGTCCCCCTCCCCTCTGCCGGTGATATTCCACCCAGATAATTTCATTCTAGCTACACATTTTATCCAGAATTTTTTTTGCGAATGAAGAAAAACTTTTTAAGCTTTTTTTTTTGGTAATAAAATAAACTTTAAAAAACCCATCAAAAATGTGAAATTGTTATCTACTCCCTTATGGTTTTTGGGAATATTTCTCGTCTTCGCTGTTATTATGAAAGTAAAGAGTAACACTAAATCCCAAAATGAGTAGAGTTTATTCTGTATAGGAGGGGGATTGCTCCTTCCTCGTCCATATCTCCAGCTCAGGGTCGCAGAAACTTTGGATTGTTCTCATTAGAACAGATATTGAGTTCTAGTCCTTTTTTTAAGGCCTAAAGGGATTGGAGATCTACCAGCCGCATGTGGGTGGCCTTTTCCGGGCAGATGTTTCCTAAGGGGTGTTTCCCGTGTGGGTAAACGCTGGCCACCCTTTCGTACATCCAGCTGTCGTTTACCCTACTGTCTATTTGTAATCTTGATGCCGTGTAGCCTCATTCAAGTTCAATTTTTCTGCCACTTAGCCTTCCTTGCCATATTCATCTCCTCAAGAGTAATGTCTGGCTTGTTACAATTTGGGCCGTAATCCAAATTCCCTTAGAGCAAGAGGGTTTATAATACTTATCTTTTTTTGCCATATTTCTCCCTCCCATCTAATGATAAAATATTTCTTGTGAATAATAGAGTGGATGCAGCTCCATGGAGTCCTATTCCAAAGGTTTTTATGGAATTGGTATTAAACTGCTGACATATAGCGATCGCAAATTTGTCGGTCTGTCTGTCCGAGACAGACGATGAACAGACGATGAAATTTGGCAGGCATATTAAGGACCAGACCAGATTAAATTAGAAATAGTCGTTTTCCCGATTCGATCATCTGGAGGGGGGGGGGTTAATTTGGAAAAATTAGAAAAATGAAGTATTTTTAACTTGCGGATTGGTGATCAGATCTTAATGAAATTTGATATTTAGAAGGACCTCGTACCTTAGAGCTCTTATTTTAAATCCCAGGTGCATCCGGTGATATTGGGGGGATCGGGATGGACCTTAGTGGAAAAGATAAGCACAGGTCTTAGATGCGTGATTGATATAACTGGAACGGATCCGCTCTCTTTGGGGGAGTTAGGGGAGGGTTAACTCTGAAAAATTAGAAAAATGAGGTATTTTTAACTTACGAAGGAGTGATCAGATTTTAGTAAAATTTCATATTTAGAAGGACCTTGTAACTCAGACCTCTTATTCTAAATCCCGGCCTGACCCAGTGTCACTGGGGAGAGTTGGGGGGAGGGGGTCGGAAATCTTGGAAGAGGCTTAGAGTGGAAAGATCAGGGTGTAACTTGGTGGGAAGAATAAGCACAAGTCCAAGATACGTGACTGACATAAACGGACCCAATCAGCTCTCTTTGGGATAGAGGGGGGGGGGGTATTTCGGAAAAATTAGAAAAAATGAGGTATTTGTAACTTACGAACGGGCAAACAGATCTTGATAAAATTTGATATTTATATGGATCTCGTGCATCAGAGCTCTCATTTTAAATTCTGGTCAGATCCGGTGACTTTGAAGGGCGTTTGAGGGGAAACCGGAAATCTTGGAAAACGGGAAAAGTGAGAAATCTTCATCTTGCGAATGGGTGATCAAATCTTAATGAAACTTGATGTATAGACAGATATTATGTCTCAGATGCTCCATTTTTAATTCGAATTTGATCCTGGGACCCGCTGATTCTGATAGGCTAGTAGCGCATATTCCAGCAAGATAGGATCAACGTTTTGGTATTGAATTGTGCAATATTTCAAGCAACCATCAAACCCTGTTGACAAAAACAATTATGCTCACCTCTAAAAGATCTCGGAATTCCCATTTTAGAGGGGGGGGGGGTCCCGAAACTTGAATTAATGTCTGGCATCAATATCTAATGAACATTATTATCAGTCCACCCTTTTCAATTTAAAATACGTCCATTAGGCCTACATAGAATGGTTTTTCTCAGCTGAAGTACAATTTCTGATGCAATGAGCCCTCTCCAAAGTTTCTGCGACCATGATGTGGAGGGTTGGGTCAAGGAAGGGGCAGTTATCCTCTTATACAAAATAAATTTATGCTACTCATTTTGGGGTTTAATTTTACTATTTACTTTCAGAATATAGCATCTTTGTGGACATTATTCACATCTTCTGCAGGACAATTTTGGCAGACAATTTTACCCCTACTGAAAATTTCCCCTAGACCCTTCCACTGTGTCATTCTCTTCATATGTAACATTGTGAATCCGAAGAGAAAGAAAATAAAATAATGCTTACGGACGGAGGGAGATACCTAAATGAGCGCATTTTAATGCCAAAACATCCCTGCTCTCATTGAGACTTCAGATAAATACAGAATCTGTTCTAAGGGAGGGACGAGGGGAGGGTGAAGGTAGAAATTGATGTATAATCCCTAGGGCAGACAATGCTTTCTTCATAGCCGTGAACGAAGCAATCAAAAATCAAGCCGCAATAAAACTTACCCCACTCTGTCAATAAAATGCTAATTGACATTTGAACTAATAACCGGTAATTTGACTGGTTTTTACATTTGAACAATCAACACATAAGGTTGAAACAAGAAATGGGCGCAACAAACAGTTCGTGGTAACGAGCTGTAGTAAGCAGCGACCCGGCTCAATAGAAACCCAAACTCTAAAAAATGGAATTTTGATACCAATAGCTACATCAAAAGAATCGCATTTTAATGCTGATTTTAAATATATAGGTTTCATCAAGTTTAGTTTCACGCACCAAAAGTTACGAGCCTGAGAAAATTTGTGTGATTTTAGAAAATAGGGGGAAACACCCCCTAAAAGTCATAGGATATTAACGAAAATTACACCATCAGATTCAGCGTATCAGAGAACCTTACTGTAAAAGTTTCAAGCTCCTACCTACAAAAATGTGGAATTTTGTATTTTTTGCCAGAAGGCAGATCACGGATGCGTATTTATTTGTTTGTTTGTTTTTTTTTTGTTTTTTTCCCCAGGGGTGATCGTATCGACCCAGTTGTTCTAAAATGTTGCGAGAGGGCTCATTCTAATGGAAATGAAAAGTTCTAGTGCCCTTTTTAAGTGACCAAAAAAATTGGAGGGCACCTAGGCCCCCTCCCACGCTAATTATTTTCCCAAAGTCAACAGATCAAAATTCTGAGATAGCCATTTTATTCAGCATCGTCGAAAAACCTTATAACTATGTCTTTGGGGACGACTTACTCCTCTACAGTCCCCGTGGGAGGGGCTACAAGTTACAAACTTTGACCAGTGCTTACATATAGTAATGGTTATTGGGAAGTGTACAGGTGTTTTCAGGAGGATTTTTTGGTTGGGGGGAGAGGTTGAAAAGAGGGGGATATACTGGGGGAACTTTCAATCGAGGAATTTGTCATGGGGGAAGAAAATTTCCATGAAGGGAGCGCGGGATTTACTAGCATTATTTAAAAAAGACAATGAAAAAATGAATATGAAAAAGGTTTTTTCAGCTGGAAGTAAGGAGCAGCATTAAAACTTAAAACGAACAGAAATTATTACACATATGAGGGGCTCACCTCCTTCTAATACCTCGCTCTTTACGCTAAAGTATTTTTAGTAATGTCAACTATTTATTATACGGCTTTTGTGATTCAGGGGTCATTCTTAATGAATTGGGCCAAAATTTAAGATTTAGTGTAAAGAGAGAGGTACTGACGAGGGGGCGAACCCTCTCATATGTGTGATAAAAACATGAGAATAAAAAATTCTTTACGTAAACTAGTTTATAAGTTACGCATATCTTTTACTAATAAAAAGATTCGTAAAAAATTAAAAGTTCTAGTTGCCTTTTTTATTAACCAAAAAAAGGAGGGCAACTAGGCTTCCTCCCCCGCTCTTTTTTTCTCAAAATCATTCGATCAAAATTATGAAAAAGCCATTTAGCCCCCCCCCCAAAAAAAATATGCAAATTTCGTTATAATTATTTCTCTGCGGAGAGCCAAAATCAAAACATTGATTCAAAAACGTTCAGAAATTAAATTTAAAAAAAACAAGTTTTTTCAACTGAAAGTAAGGAGCTACATTAAAACTTAAAACGAGCAGAAATTACTTCGTATATGAAAGGGGCTGCTTCCTCATCAACGCCGTGCTCTTTATCCTAAAATTTTTTACTGTTTTAAAAAGAAGAGTTGAGAGAAAGAGTCAAACTTTAGCGTAAAGAGCGGGGCGTTGATGAGGAAGCAGCCCCTTTCATATACGAAGTAATTTCTGTTCGTTTTAAGTTTTAATGTCGCTCCTTACTCTCAGGTGAAAAAACTTGTTTTTTTTACTTAATTCAATGAAAAGATAAGGGTGTCACAGATTACTTGGTATGTAATAAAAAGGCAATATCTTTTTATACATATAAAACTATTAAACTCCTCCTTTACATCACTGGCCTTATAAACCATAATATGACCAAAATATATTTTTTTTTGCGTAAACAAGGGCCGTTTGAAATAAAAAAAAAACAACTTATAACTTAGGGTTTTAAGAAATTAGAAGCTATAAATAAAATCTGATTCAATTTTTTAATTTAGATAACTAAGCTGTTATCAAACTATAGTTTGAACTGTTTCAAACTATGTACCATTCATATTTTCATCTATTTCGATCATCGTGAAATAGTACTTTTTAGAAATTGAGTGTGTGTGACAATTTAATTTTTATTTAATTACCAATTGCGTTTTTGGAAAAAGTTCATAGTTCATATTTTTGGCCATGTTCAAGAGTAAACGTAGAATTTATTTCTAAAAAACACCAATTCCTGAGAAAGATATTGAGCATTGTTTAAGAAAGGAAATTATCATTAGATCAAAACTAAACAGATTCACCTGTTTTCACCTGTAAATGTTCACACTATTCAACCATATATTTTTTTCAAAGATTTAAAAAGGTAGCTTACTTAGAAAAATAGCACCCCCCACCCCTTATTAGGATTGTTTAAAAATGATGTTAGTTAATTTACTGATAGATATATTTGTTACCACGAACTATTTGATTAGGAACCTGATATTGCAACATTTTCCGAAATCCACTTTTTTTAACTTTACCGTTTTATAATTCAAAAGTTACACAAAAAAAAAATCTGCGTTACAACAAAAAATTTGCAAATATACTAACATTAAATTTTAAAATAAGTGTACAGAATATCCTGTAATTCTAAAAAGGTTTGGCTGTGAGCCGTGTTGGATTGATATTGATTGACCCGTTTGTTGTTATATAGCTACTCCACATATGTTCTTTTACTTGTTTTTATGTGCGACAAGCGAAACCTTTCTTCGTTTCGGTCATAGTAACTAAATAATTAACTCCACTATTTTGTCAGATACTACAAATACTACTGCTAACAACTCAATGCAGTAACAAGTCCCCTAAGGCCACCAGTTCTAGATGATGATCTGTTTGATACCTTTAAACATTGGCGTCAGTTAGGGGGGGGGGGGCAATACGTATTATATGTCTAGAGGGGTTACAAATTAGTCTCTTACACGAAAATGCCATAATAATGGATTTTGATGAATTTACTCCAAAAAAAGTATTTTCAAAATATATCTCAAAATATATATTCAAAATATATTTCAAAATATATCTCAAGTTGTAGTTAACGATATTCATTTTGAAACGATGCAATTTATCATGCAATATTATGAAAATGGAACTGTTCACGGTTACGAGAAAGTTAACAAGGAAGGTTTTGACTATATTGTTGAGAAATATGATTTGTTTGGTATCAAGGAAGATATTGCAGAAAAACTACTTGGTGAATACAGACAAGGTGAAAATTTAAAACTCCTTGAAGCTTATTTTCTAATTTCCAACAGTCCAAAGTCTAAGATTGGAGCGCTAAGAGAACTTGCGCGCATTGCTGTAGAAGGAAAAGTAGTTCCAAATTTTGTCAATGCATTTACTGTTGATGATTTTATAAAATTCTCGGAGATATGTTGTGATATGCTAGGTCAATCAAAGGTGGATAATTGGAAAAGCTTTTTGAATATATTCTACAGTTGGACGTCGGAGAATCCTGAAGAAAGATCCATAGCGTCGTTAAAAATCCTATCACTGATTAACTTGAAAAACTTTCCATTGCCCGAAGTTCTCATAATGTTTGTGAATTTGAAGCTTGGAGAGGAATTTAAAACAATGAAGTTAGTCCTAGAGAAATCTTTGGGTTCTTTGTTGAAAGTTGAAAAATATGACCAGTATTTAAAATCGTCTTCGATAGAAACTTATTGTGAAGAATGCAAGCATTGCAATGAGCCCCCTTATCATTTTTCATCGGAGTGCAAGGGAAGACATCGGTGTAATACTTGTTTGAAACATCCTAATCGAATACGGTGTTAATTTTTGTGGTTGTTTAAAATCTTTTTGTTGCCTAAATAGTGAAACAAATATTTATGGGTGCTCAATTTCAAAATAATACATTTCTATGTGGCTTATATTTTTTTTGCTACTTACCATACTTTTACTTTTGTTTGGATAATTTTATGTATTTCTATGATTATTTTTCTGATTCAACCACCTTACATATTTCACTGAAACGCAAGGGTATCAAGAATATACTGGATATCCCAAGGCAAATTCTCCAAAGAATTAAAAAACAACCAATCTTAAATTAATATAAAAGTAACATATAGTTTTATAAAATGTTCTTCAATGAAAAGGCATCAGCTAGTAATGACTCCCCCCTTTATTGAAAAATTTGTAGATAAATCTTAGTCACGAATTAGTTGGAATGCACAAGAAAAGAATTGAAATGAACCAAAATTGTAGATGTCGATTCTTGGTGGATAAAACTCAAGCTTCAGGAATACCTCTTTATTAGTTTAGCTCCAAAATGAGATTTGAATAAAGACCCAACATTGTACACTTTATTTGGTTTCATTAAGTATTCCTATATGTGACCATAGACGACATAAGCAGCGCTGGTGAATTTATCAGGATTCCTCCACCCTGATTTAATTCTCATCATTCAAAAAATTATTTTTTATGAAAGCCTGTGTTTTGTTAAAAACTAAAGAAAAATTCTGGCATCTCTCAAAAAAAGGAATAAATTTCAAACTTTACTACGATCGTATAATTTACCAGCCAGTCAAATATTTATGCGAATAGTAATGGTATTATGGATTTTGATGGCTAAACAGAAATCAAAGAACATGGCTATAAGAAGCTTAAGTATGGTATGTTAAAATGTTAAATATGTTCATAATTTGCTAAAAAAAAAGAAGCAAATTTAAAATGTTAAATATGTTCATAATTAGCTAAAAAATGAAAGCATTGAGAATGTAAATTCCGATTCAAATAAAAAGTGTCTAATATTTTTCTAAAATAAAATCTGTTCAATAGTTTTTCTCGTAAAATTTGTCTCTAATGGGTTCTTAAACAATCATTTGAAGGCGGTGTTGAAATATTATTTGATATTAAAATTCAATGTATAGTATTTGAAACTTGATAAAGCACAAGTATAGTCACTTGAAAAGCGGTTTGACTTTCCTCATTTTATTTTGTGTCTTATGCCTATGTTTTAATTATGTATTTGAGATATCTGAATAAAATAACTATTTAAATAGTTACATGTGAAATTATTCCTTATATGGAACGGGTTGCTCCATCGTTAACACCCCGCTCTTTACGCTAAAGTTTGACTCTGTCACGACTCTACTTTTAAAACAATAAAAAAACTTTAGCGTAAAGAGCGAGGTGTTGCGGAGGGGACAACCCCTTTCATATACGGAATAATTTCTGTTCGTTTTAAGTTTTAATGTCGCTCCTTACTTGCAGTTAAAAAACTTTTTTTTTTAATTAAATAACGGCGGTAAGTCCTGCTCCCAGTCCATGGAAAATTCCTTCCCTTCAAGGCAAATCTCTCGAAATTAGCATATTAATTTTTTTGTGGCTAAATGACTCTCATAGTTTTGATTGGATGATTTTGAGAAAAAAAGGAGGGGGGGGGGGTAAGAGGCCTATTTGCGCTCCAATTTTTCGGTTACTTAAAAAGACAACTAGAACTTTTAATTTTTTTTACGAACGTTTTTATTAGTAATAAATATACGTAACCTACGAATTAGCTTACGTAACGAGCTTCTACATTCGTGTATTTTTATTACGTGTTCTCGCTCTTTACGCTAAAGTTTTTTATTGTTCTAAAAAAAAGAGTTATGACAAAGAGGGGTTGAGGACAACACCTACCTTGAGGACAACTTAAGCGTAAAGAGCGAGGTGTTGAGGAGGGGACAACCCCTTTCATATACGAAATAATTTCTGTTTGTTTTAAATTTTAATGTCGCTCTTTACTTTAGTTGAAAAAACTTATTTTTTTAATTTAATTTCTGAACGTTTTTGAACAAATGAATGTTTTTATTTTGGCTCTCCGCACAAGAATGATTAATTCAACTTTAATGAGTGATTAATTCAACTTTAATAAATTTAATTAATTCAAAACAAATAATTAATTCAAAGCTTTAGCGTAAAGAGCGGGGTGTTGAGGAGGGAGCAGCTGATTTCATATACGAAGCAGTTTCTGTTCGTTTTAAGTTTTAATGTCGCTCCTTACTTTCAGTTAAAAAAAAACTTGTTTTTTATTTAATTTTGAACGTTTTTGAACTAATGCATGTTTTGATTTTGGCTCTCCGCGGATGAATAATTAAAACGAAATTTACATATTGATTTTTTTTGCTAATTGGCTTTCTCGTACTTTTCATCGAATGATTTTCAGAAAAAGGGACAGGGGGGGGGGGGCCTAGCTGCCCTCCAGTTTTTGGTTACTTAAAAAGGCAACTAAAACTTTTAATTGTTTACAAGTGTTTTTACTGGTAAAAGATATACGTAACTTACGAATTAATATAAGTAACAAACTTCTGAATTCGTATGTTTTCATTATGCATATGAGGGAGTTCACCCCCTCGTCAGTACATCGCTCTTTGCACTAAAGCTTAATTTTTGTCCCAATTCCTTAAGAATGACCCCTGAATCACAAAAGCCATGGAATAAATAGTTGAAATTACTAAAAATACTTTAGCGTAAAGAGTGAGGTATTAGGAGGAGGTGGACCCCTCATATGCGTAATAATTTCTGTTCGTTTTAAGTTTTAATGCTGCTCCTAACTTTCAGTTGAAAAACTCGTATTTTTTTTCATTTTTTTTTAAATAGTGCTAGAAAATCCTGCGCTCCCTTCATGGAAAATGTTCTTCCTCCCCCATGACAAATTCCTCCATGGAACGCTCCCCCAGCATATCCCCTTTTTCTCAGCCCCTCCCCTCCCCCCAACCAAAAAATCCCCCTGAAAATGTCTGTACACTTCCCAATAACCATTAATGTATGTAAGCACTGGTCAAATATTGTAACCTGTAGCCCCTCCCATGGGGACTGTAGGGGAGTAAGTCGTCCCCAAAGACATAGTAATATGGTTTTTCGACTAAGCTGAATAAGATTGCTATCTCAAAATTTTGATCTTGTGACTTTGGGAAAGAATGAGCGTGGGAGGGAGCCTATGTAACCTCCAATTTTTTAATCTCTTAAAAAGGACACTAGCACTTTTAATTTCCGCTAGAATGAGCCCTCTTACGACATTCTAGGACCACTGGGTCAATACGATCACCCCTGGAAAACAAACAAATGAACATGCATCTGTGATCTGTCTTGTGGTAAAAAATGCAAAATTCCACATTTTTGTAGAGTGGAGCTTGATCTTGTCCAGTAGGGTTTTCTGATACGTTGAATCGTGATTTTCGTTAAGATTCTATGACTTTTAGGGGATGTTTCCCCCTATTTTCTAAAATGAGGCAAATATTCTCAGGCTCGTAACGTTTGACGGGTGAGATTCCCATCGAGCCTATATTTAAAATCAGCATATAAATCCAATCCTTTTGATGTATCTATTAGTATCAAAATCCCGTTTAGAGTTTAGGTTACTATTGAGCCAGGTCACTCCATACTACAGTTCGTTACCACGAACTATTTAATATGAACTATGACTCCATGTAATTTATAATTTATCAACCCATGTCGCCTTTATAATTTTCTATAAACTGATCCAGTGTATTAAATTCAATAAACAACTTTAGGCATTTTAGCTCGATATCATGACGTCGCATAGAACAGTGTTTTGTTAAATATTGTCTTTTACTTTAGTACTATTAAGACTAATTTACAAATAATACATGTAGTACTTAAAAAAATTGCAATTTATTATAATTTTTATTTAACGTGCTTCTTATAAAATAAAAGTAGATTTTAAATTTGGTATTGCACATCTAGAGGATCTTACTATAGATTAAATAAAAAAAACAACCGTTTTTTTTAACTGAAATTAAGGAGCGATACTAAAACTTAAATCGAACTGAAATTACTCCATATATCAAAGGGGCCGTTCTCTTTGAGTATCCTGGGCGTCATTTATATTCCTTGTGTCCCGGTGTCTCGGTCGTCATTTGTGTCCCGGTCTGTATATACATTCGTTTTTGAATTGGTCTTTTTTTTAGTTTTTAGTTTTTTACCTTTTTTTTAGTTTTTTTAGTGATACCTCATGATTCTAATGATTGCCCTTGAGTTTTGTTGATGGTTATTGCTAATCGAACATTCCCTGTGTCCCCTTCGTCATTTATATATCCCCCTGTGCTCCCCGGCGTCCCCGTTGTAGTTGTGTCCCTGTGTCCCGGTCGTCATTTATATTCCCTGTGTCCCGGTCGTCATTTATATTCCCTGTGTCCCGGTCGTCATTTGTATTCCGGTGTCCCGATTTGTATATGCATTCGTTCTTGAAATGGTATATAATGAAATAAATTTTTGTATTTTTCCCCTTTTTTTCTTTTTAGTTTTTTTGGTTTTTACTTTTATTTTAGTTTTTTCAGTTTTTTTTCTTTTTTCTTTTTAGTTTTTTTTTTTTTTTTTTAAGTTTTGTTTTTCCCCTTTATTTTTCATTTTTTTCCTTTTTTTTCTTTTTTTTTAGTATTTTTAGTTTTTTAGCTTTTTTAGTTTTTATATTAGTTTTTAGTTTTTTTTTCTTTTTAGTTTTTTTGTAGTTTTTACCTTTTTTTTAGGTATTTTAGTGTTTTTTTTTACTTATGTCCTGGTCGTCATTTATACTCCCTGTGCCCCGGTTGTCATTTGTGTCCCGGTGCTTTGTTGATGGTGATTGCTAATCGAACATTCCTTGTGTCCCGGTCGCTTTCTCTTTGAGTGTCCCGGTTGTCATTTATATTCCCTATGTGCCGGTGTCCCGGTCGTCATTTGTGTCCCGATGCCCCGGTCTGTAATTTCGTCAGTCGACAAACATGACGTCAGTCAACACACAAACATGACGTCACCCGACAGACCCACACACACACAGACAACTTATTTTTATATATATATAGATTTGAGTTCAATGAAGTTTAGCTGTTCGAATTCAGCTATCGAAATGTTTCTTAACGATCTTACTGAACTTTTCCTATCCATGCTTGATGACTTTCTATTTCCTTGACTTCTATTGTCTAAACTTTGTTTTTTGACTTCTTGCAAAGTTTTCTTCAACTGCTTACCTAGCCTGCTCCTTGCCTGTTGCACTTCTTACAGATTCATTGCATCCAACGTCCCTACCTTCCTAAGACCGGGTCCTAGGAACAGGTCTATGAATACTCCCTTGCAAAATTTTTAATGCAAATGATATATCTTCAATCCAAGTTTAGCGAGTTTTAATTAGTTCTTTGTGCTTAAAATCTCATCTATGATTTTATTTTTCGAATTTTTCTTTGACATTTAGTGCCTACTTTACTAGGTCAAATAAACTTAAATTTGGAGATGAAAAACGCGAAGATAAGAAAAGAGGAAAAAAGTGAAATGTTAAGAATAAGTAATAAAAAATAAGGTACAATTTTTCAACTTTAGACTTAAAAAAGATAGTTTTACCAGCAAATAATTAGAACAAATATCTGATGGAGCTTCAAAAACCTCCCTTTCTTCGTCCAAGGACTTTCGGCTCCAATTGGGTAATTGAAAAACTAAAAAGTAATTGGCTTTACAGTTCCTGGCTCTTTTGGATTTTCCTGGCTCTTGGTATCTACCTAGTGACATATAGCGATCGTAAATTCTGTCTGTCGGTCTGTCTGTCTGTCCCGGTTTTGCTACTTTAGGCACTTTCAGGTAAGCTAAGACGATGAAATTTGGCAGGCGTATCAGAGACTAGACCAGATTAAATTAGAAATTGTCGTTTCCCTGATTCCACTATCTGGGGGGAGTGGGGGGGACGGTTAAAATTTGAAAAATGAGGTATTTTCAACTTACGAACGGGTGATCGGATCTTAATGAAATTTGATGTTTTGAAGGATATCGTGTCTCAGAGCTCTTATTTTGAATCCCGACTGGCATTAAGCTTCTGATTTCCCTTTTAAAGCAATCTGTTGATTCTTAGAAATTTGCTAGAGTACATAGCAGCTGAGCTCTTGGTTCTTCCGATCTCGTCACGAGTACCATATGAGTTCTTAGCTCTTGTTGTTTTGGTTAAATGTCATTATGATTAGTCTTTAAATAAATTTTGTCAGTTTTTCTCGTAAATTTTAAATTATAAGTTTATCTCAATGAGTTATCCAGGTTTAAAACAATCTTCAAACTTTTTCAAATTATACCATTACTAGTTTTTTCAGTGCACCTTCCAATATCTTAGGTCTCTTCTACATCTTGTCGTTTATCTTACTTTGCTAAAGTTCGGGAGAAAATATATAGCTATATGGCTTGTTAGCGGAAATTGTACTAGTCATGTCCCATACCCAACCATAAGGAAGTTGCTGTTAAAATAACTGTCTTCTCTCTTCTTTCGAACTCCTGGCCCTACTCGCTACGGCTCAGATTATGCATGAATAATATTCCTCATGAACCGCTTTGTTAGGTGTAATCGCTTTGAGACGGTTACGAAAAAGTGGAGTGTGCGCCTCTTTCATTATATTTTAGACACAACACATACAAATGCGTTCTAAGTGTTGAACAGTTATGGTCCCAAAGTTTGAGGTGCAAAAAAAGAAGCTTGCTTTGACTGTTAATGTGGTTTCTGTAAATTTTCCCAGATTCATGCATATTGCAACTATCAAATTGCTTGAGATTTATCAATCACCCCTTTACCCTACTTTGAAACTTAATGGGGTGATTTATCAATCACCCCTTTACCCTACTTTGAAACTTAGTGCTGTTCCTGCTTATCGATTTTTGGTATCATTATTCTCGGGTTCCTTCTCAAAGCTCAATGCCACGAAATCAAGATAATAGCGAGGAACAAGTCTTGAGTAAAACTGAGAGCTGTGCCTTCAGAACAGAAAAATCAAAATTCTAGTTTTTGCAGACTACCAGGATGTAAAATGTCAATATTGATGTGCACACCATGCCAATGTATTTTCTGCTTGACCGAAAACAACAATTGCTTTTTAAAATCGCACGAAGAGTTAATAAATATTTGAATTTTTTTTTCAAAAGTCGATTTATTTTAATACTTTTAGCTGGACAGCATCCAAATGTCCTAATTTACCGACTTTCTCAGGGGGTAATAAAAGGACCAGAAAAGCTTATTACCCTCTATCGTATTTTATAAGCTGATTATGAAGGAAACAGCTAAATTGGGGATGTATTTCTATTTTCGGGAGGCTACAATTAGTACCTTGGAAATCAGTACCTACAATTGGAAAGTTAGTTTCCAATTGATCAATTTTCTTGGCACCGAGTGGCTTATCGCTTTTTTAATCCTTATTTAGTTTAAATCAGTTTAGGGCTTCAACTTCAATTTTAAAATAATTTCATAATTTTAAAATAATTTCATAATAATTTCATAGCCTTCAGGAACTCATTCATTTTGTATACATTTTTTAATTCAGGATACTCAAATTATTTGCATAGTCTTTCCCCATGTTTATTATAGCAATTTTGAAATTGGTTAATGATAAAGAATGTAATCTGCTATTTTTTCTTTATAGGAGATTTTAAGTTTAAATTTTTTTATATTTAGTATTAGTTTAAGCTTAACTTCTATAAAAGGGATTTGAAAGAGCCAGATCGAAAATCTAGCTCTGTGACAGCTGAATTTATGTAACCTCTAATTTCTGAAACAAGCCAAAGAAGAAGCAAGTGGGTTAGACAACGAGAATAAATGAACGACAACAACAATAGTCAAAAAATTAAGTCAATAGGAATGAAGAAGAAAGACAAATTGAAATTCAAATAAACCAAATATTTTCAAAATCTCTATTTCCCTTGTAGGGATAACTCTGTGTCACGGCTTGTTGATTAAATCACAAGGGACTCTGCCCTTGGGGTCCATGACGCCCGTGCACTCGTTTGTTGGTGCATTTTTGGGCGTTGGCTTGCTTTGACTGTTAATGTCAAAACAAGCTTTTGGCTGTTAATGTAATTAAATGTACTGTTAATGTACTTGCTGCAAATTTTCCCAGATTCCTGCATATTGCAACTATCAAATAGCTTGGAGTATTTATCAACCATCCCTTTATCCAGCTTTCAAACTTAGTGCTGTTCCTGCTTTTGACTTATTTAGCTTGCTTAATTTACTATTGACTGAGGGCTCCGCCTCTGCGTATAGCCTTTTGGTTTTATATTAATTAACAATTTGATTCTTTTTTGGGACTTGATTTTGTTACTTTACTCTTTTATTTTTAACCCATTGAGTTTTAATTTATTTGTGATGACTGACAATACAATTAGTAGCTTTGTCACCCCTGACCCAAATAATCCCAGTGTAAGGATTTTAATTTTAGGTGTTGAAGGTTTAAATGGGACTAATAGGTTGTTGAAATTAGGTACTACAACGGCTATTACAAAAAAAAACTTGAATACCTCCAAAACCATGAATGCTGGGGCCCCTGGACAATTTCCCTTAATATCTTAGTTGTGAAATTGGGTCATCAAAGAGACACAAAGACAAACAAAAGTATTGTGTATAGGAATCTTGGCAAATTCATCCAGTACAAAATTTCCCTTGGAAGTTCCTCCCCCTTCGGGAATTTTCCTCCCCACGGGAGATTATTCCAGTTGAAGATCCTCCTTGAAGAAATTCTCCCCTCTCCCCGAAAAATGTATGTATGCACTCCAATAAAAAAAAATATTTTACGTAAGCAGTGGACGAATATCCCGACTTACAAACTTTTCCCAAGGGGCTCTAGGGGGTTACGTTAGCCTCAAAGACATAGTTATTGGTCTTTTGAACTATGTTAAACTAAATGGCTATCTTAGAATTGGATCAGATTTTTAGCAAAGAAAGATGTGAGGTGGGCCAGTTGCCCTCCAATCTTACCAAATCCAATATGCCTCCGGAGATGCCCCCACAACACAAGGTAAGCATTCAAACAGGAGATGCTGAACTAGTCTCGACTGTTGCTGCTTATTGGCGACATAGAGGGCTTATGTGTTTTTTCTTTGCTTAGGTGTTAGTCCTCAGAAACGCCAAGTTATCCTTGCGGTCTCTATATATGAGCTTCAATGGTCTACACTGTCTACAGTGAAGTAATTGGCAATTTTTACGTCTCAGTGCATCCCTAATGGTGATAGATACTTAGTTTTGGCCCATTCCGGAAGGTGGCCGGCGACCCCCCCCCCCTCAATAAAATATCTCCAAGGGAAATACCCCCTTAAAAATACTTCCCGTCAAACCCGCTAGGAAAGCTCCCCACCCCACCCAAGAAAATATTCCTATGGAAAATACACCCGTACAAAATACCCCTGTATTTAGTATATAGAATCAACCTGACCTTGCCTAATATAGGTTCTAAAAATACTTCAAAAAAGAAGTTTTTTTCAGAGGAAAAAAAACTTGACCCAAAAGTAACTCTAAAAAAGGAATTTTGATAACAATTCATCAGCCAAAAGATTTCGCTTTTTATGCTAAGTCTTTCCATAAAATCCAAAACCATGATGTTACCCATCAAAAGCTGCGCGCCTAAGAAAATGTTCCTGGTTTAAAAATAAAAGCCAGGAAACAACAACAACAAAAAATCAACCGATTTAAGTTAAAATCAGAACGTTAGAATCATCACATCACAAAACCCAACTAATGAGGTTTCAAGATTTCTATCTGCAAAAATATAGAATTTTGTATATTTTGCCAGAAGGAAGATAACAGATGCCCTTTTTTTGACAGGGAATGATTATATCAATCCGATGGCTCTAAAACACCGGGAGAGGGCACAATAAAACGGAAATTAAACATTTTAATTTGCTTCTTAAATGGCCAAAAGTTGGGAGTGCAACTAGTCCCCCTCCTTTTCCCCCAAAGATAACCGATTAAAATTTTTAGAGCCATTTGGTTTAGAATGGTTCAAAGGTCCAATAATTATACCTCTGAGATGACTTGAAAATCCCCACTCACAGCCCCATGGGGAAGGGCTATTAGCTATGCAATTTTTCCATTGAGAAAAGTATAGACATTTTCAATGGGTATTTTTCAGTAAGGGGGGGGGTCCTTTCAATTTCCAATCGAACGAGCCTTTTCCGAAGTAAAAGGCACTGGCCCTTTCAATCTCCAATCGAATGAGCTATTTTTGAAGTTTCTATAACAACAAATGGCCATCTCAAAATTTGTATCAGACGCATTCCGGTAAAACCCGAGGGGTGGGAGGTGGAATGTTATCCATCCTCTGATCATCCTGAATCTTGAAAAAGGGATTAGAAGTTCTGATTACCAGTCCAATGAGCCCTTTCGAAGTAAATATGATCATCCTTTCTTTTTATACCTTATATGCCCCCATATTATATCTTACAACCCTTGCCCTGAGGGCTCTGGGTTTTCATCCTCAAAGACATAATATCTGGACCTTTCAATTATGTTAAACAAAATGGCTAAATCAAAAATTTGATTGAATGAGTTTGGAGTTAGGAGGGGGGTTAATTGCCCTCCAATCACTTTCGACTATTCAAAATGGCACTGGCTCTTTTAATTTCCAATCAAATGAGCTGTTACCGAAGTTTCTGCGACAACATATGGCCATTTCAAAAATTCTATTAGATGTATTTTGGGAAAATACAATGTTGGGGGGGGGTATCCACCCTCCAAGCACTTAGAGTCTAAAAAAATACACTGGAACTTCTGATTACAAATCCAATGTGTCCCATCCAAAATTTATAAGATCGAATTATCTATATGGGCCTTATATTCCGCAAGGGTATAACTTAGAGCCCTCTGGGAGGTTGTCATCCTCAAAGACATAATTTTCGGACCTTTCAATTACGTTGAAAAAATGGCTATCTCAAAATTGGGATTGGTTGTGTTTCGAGAAATCGTTGGTGTGGGAAGGGGCTTAGTTACCCTCCAATCATTTTTGACCATAAAAGGGGCACTAGTCCTGTCATATGAGCTCTTTTCAAAGTTTCCAAGACAACAAATGACCATTCTAAATTTCTGTCAGATCAGTTTCGGGAAAAAACGAGGTGTTGGGGGGATCCCCCCTCCAATCACTCTGAGTCTTAAAATGGCACTAGAACTTCTGATTACCCATCTAATCACCTCCCTTAAGTTTATATGATCATCTCTTCTATATATACACACTATATGCTCCCAGAACATATCTTATATCCTCAAATACATAATTTCCTGACCTTTTAACTACTTCATACAAAATGAGTATCTAAAAATTTCGATTAGACTTGTTTGGGGAAATGGTGTTTGTGGGAGGAGGGGTGAGTTGCCCTCCCATCACTTTCGCCTATTAAAAAGGGCACGGGCCTGTAAAGTGTCTACTTCTCTGTACTCTCTTCTTTGGAGTCTTATGGTATTGTTGGACTACAATGAGGAGTTCGATCGGCGGAAGATGTCTAGGGTCTCTAACCTTCATAAAGTATATATGTAGAATATAAAATGTTTATTTATACATATGTCTGTCCATGGATTATTCTTTATGGTTGATTGTGTATGGCTATGCTGTTTGACCCATGTGATTGTATGGATGAGTAGCGTTAAGGCCTCGTTCAAGTGCTAGTCTATATTAATCACTAATGTAGGAAAACAGTCTTCCTTTTTTTTCTTTTCTTTTTTTTTAATGTGTTTGTGCTGTTGCATTGGTGATTTCTGTTTTCATTATATAATACAGTAAATGTACATAAAACGAGAACAGAAACAGAATTAGAACTGATAATTTTAATTTAATTGATAATTTTAATTGCTAGCTTATATTCATTACAACAAGCAAATATACATCAGGGCATGTAACAGGAACTGCCCTATTTTAATCTGACAACTTATAAAAGCAAATACTCAGAATTAATATAGTCATCTAGGAAATAGACTTGATAGAACTTGAGAATTCAATTATGCATCTAACCCGGAAAAGCCCACTTTCACCAAGTTTACAGATCTTCCGCCGGGTTTTCAAAATCTTTTTTTTCACACACACAAAAAAAATTTCTATGGTCAAACAAAGTTACACTTAATTATTATATCTACATTTAGATAAGATTTAACAAAGATACATTTCATTTGGTTGTAGTTTAGATAAAACCTCAGTACAGAATTGCATATACAATTTGTTTCAGTCGAATTGTGGCAGTTGAAAGACAAGTTACCCTACTCAAGTTGTGATAGCAAAAGTAAGTAAATTCTGTTTTTGCGGGAAATAAGTTTTGAAATCTGCCGGGAAAGCTGTAGTACCAAACCTAATTGCATAACAGGCTTATAGATTGCTAGTTCTGGACTGTATACTAGCCTATAATAAGCAAATTCTCACATTAATAGATTCAAGGAGTTTCTAATACGCTAATCAGATTTACTGTGCTACATCTGGTTTACTTGTGTCTCAGATCCCCCTCCTCTTTGCAACAATTTTGTCTCTTACCACAGGTTAAGGACTTTTTTGTCCTTTTTCGATTATTTTAAGTAATATCCTTTCAAGTATTTGTATTATTCAGAACACACTCAATAAGTGAAGTTAGGTTCTTTCCTGAAACAAACTACGATGCAGGTACATTCTAATTAAATATTCGGTATTTTGAAATGAAGATTTGGGATTTGCCAAAGACTAAAAAAGAGGAAATTATATTCTTCCAGGATAAGGGGCTGGGCGGCAGTAGAGGCAGAAGGAAGACCTTCGTTTAACTTGATTCTAAACGACATTTCTGCGTTCAGGGTATATAATTCTACCTTATAATTTTACAATTTTCCTAATAAAGTATTATATTTTCATCATATTTTGTTTAATTTCATTTGCTTTATCAAAAGTTTGAGCTATATATTTGGACATAGGGGGGGGGGGGATTGTGTGCATTGTATCAAATATCTAACTTAACCCAACCTCTATATATAATTTAAATTTTAAAAAAAGTTTTGTTTAACTGAAAGTAAGGAGCGACATTAAAACTTAAAATGAACAGAAATTACTTTGCATATGAAAGGGTTTTTCCTCCTCAACACCCTGCTCTTTATGCTAAAGTTGACTCTTTCTCTTAAGTCTACTTTTTGAAACAGTAAAAAACTTGTAATGGTACCTGTCAAGTAAACAAATTTCGAAGACTTTAAAATCATAAGAGGGTCACGTTGGATGCTTTTTAATACATTTACGAAGTATTTTCTCTGGATTCATTATTGAAAGTTTCATTTTCCTAACATGACCCCTTTCAAAGATAGCCAAAAGTGGCTGAAGTAGAATTTTACCGTTAGGGGGTATTATTAAGGGTCTGGGAGTAAAGTATAGCGGGGCTGCATGCAAAATTTTGTTAGCTACAATTCTTTTACTTGTTACAAAGTAAAAATCGTTTGCTTAACATGTTTTATTGTCAATCCAAAACTTCACCCAAGCATTTTCTCCAAAATCTAGGGGAGGGGGATACAAAATAAGGAGAGCAGGACTAAAAACTAATTCGGAATTTACTCTGTGATATTTTTTTTAGTTGTCAGGTTACAATCCAATTTTTTTTTGTTCATGGCTACTTCGCGGCTGTAGCCTATGTCTAACAATTTGTTGTTGAGTATGGGGGATGTTTAGTAAAATAAGTTAGACGCGAAAATGTTGCTTGTTGTTTTGGGAACCTTGAAAATCTTCTTCAGGAAAAAAGTTACTTCTAGAACGCTAAGGAAATCGAAGCGCGACAAAATTTTAAAAATTATTGCATAGTGTGCTGTTCTATTTTAATATAGAAGAGGGCTTGTTTTTTTCTTGCTTTGTAGGTCAATAAACTTATGTATGACACTAAACAGAAACCAATACCTGTTTCAATGTTGAAATAGTCAGATAATTCTACGCTACATTCCTGTTCTCAGTACCTAAACATGTATTGTTTTGTAAAGTATGGATAATAAGCTCCTTGTTTTGCAAACTTGACGTTTTTAGGAATACTCACCTAACTCCATATAATCATGGTTCATATTTCTGCTGGTAAGCTGAATTCTGTAATTATTTATTAGATCTTTCTATTACAATGGATCTATCAATATACAATGGATTTACAACAGTCATAATTATATTAGATTTTTCAACATAACCTCCTTCAGTGTCAAATCACTTTCCTTCCAGGTGATGCTTCCATCCTTTTAGAGTATTTTTAAGAAAATCAAGAGATCATTTCTACATCCTAAAAAGTCCACGAGTCCAGAGTACCTAAAAAGTACCTCCTAAGAAGTCAAAAATTCCACAAGTATAACTCCTTTAGTCATAGAAAACGGTTGCCGTTACCTTGTTGACAAAAATTTCGTGTCATTTTGAAATATCCCTCGTATTATTGCATTTGTGATACTGGGAAGGTGAATTTGAACCCAGGAGTTAGAATTGAATGATGGGAATGATGATCATACAAAACTGTATTGGCAAGCCACTAAAAATAAATAGTAGAAAGTTCTTAGTTTCGAAAGCAGATAATATGGTATAATTTCAAGGAACTTTATGATAAATAAAGAAATTATGCGTAAATTATTACTTTACGGTTTATCTAGCAGATATCAATAAAACAAGTACAAATAAATCTACTGATTATTTTTCTCTTTGTTTATAATATTATAGAAAACTAGCCCTTTACTGAAAACACAAATCCCAAGGAAAAAAAGAATATTGATGTAGGAGTCAAAAGTGAATATGTAGACACGCTTTAATATTACTCCAAATAAAGAACAAATAAACCATAATATGAACTTTAGAAATCCGGTTATTCTCTCTATACAATGCAGAATTATAGTACAAATTCTGAAGCTAATCTATAGTCCTTATACTATCAAGATGGTTTCACTTCAAACTTGTCTACAAAATAATAATGAAATATCCCTAAAATGCTTTATGTTTCATAGTGTAAATGTCCTTACACTGTCTATTTTTAATGTACCACACTCCTATATTGTTTTGTGTATAATCCTACAAACACCGGCAAAGATCATCACTTGGCTTATTTTTATAGTTCTCTTGAAATATGTTAGATGGACCGTAAAGTAATAATTTCTGTTCGTTTTAAGTTCCAATTTCTCTCATTACTTCCCTCAGAAAATCTGTTTTTTTTAAATTAATAATGTCAAGAAGACTAAATTTTATAGACTTGAAAAAAGTAATGGTGAAGAGGTGATGTTGGGTAATTGAAAGATCGATAGAGTGGAAAGCTTCGCTTACTTACGCAGTTTTATGAGTAAAGACGATGGACGCGGTGGTGAAGCTAAAATAGAATAGCCACTTATCTAAGTAGTGTGATTTGCATAGCTTAGATACCAATACAGTTATGAAAATTACTATCTTGCCCATGAGAAGCTTTTGGTACAGAGCTCTGAACTTGGTGCCTCCTCCAAGCCCGCGCTCCGACGTACATTAATCACATTTTCCACGGGAAAATCTTGGCACACAATTTGATCCCTACTGAACATTTCCCCTGAACCATTCCCTCTGTAACGTTCTCTTCATATGCAAAATTTTGAATCCAAATTGAAAGAAAATAAAATAAAATGAATTCCGTAGAAGAATTCATGGAAATTCTTCAAAAAGTTCTTTTTACCCAATTATAATCCCCATGACAATCCCCCTTAGAAAACCCCCACGAAATAAGTTCGTATCATCCCCAATAATGGGGATGATAAGCAATGGACAGTTATAAAATTTAAAAGTTGCTTAAACTTCTACAATGGCATTCTCTGATTGTTTTGTACTTACGGAGGGAGGGAGATACCTAAATGGCTGTATTTTAATCCCAAAACATCCCTGCTCTCATTGAGACTTCAGGTAAATAGATAATCTGTTTTAAGGGAGGGACGAGGGGAGGGTGAAGGTAGAAATTGATGTATAATCCCTAGGGCAGACAGTACTTTCTCCATAGCCGTGAACGAAGCAATGAAAAATCGAGCCGTAATAAAACATAACCTCATTCTGTCAATAAAATTGGAAGATCATATGTTAATTGACATTTGAACAAATAACCGGTTATTTGATTGATTTTTACGTTTGAACAATTCAACAGATGAGGTTGAAACAAGAGATGGGCATATTCAGTGAAAAAACAAGGGTGTCACAGACAGAGGCGCCATTTGGGCCAAATCTTGGGGTGGGCATGGGGCATTTGATAGAACTTGAGACTTTTATTATGAATCTAACCTACTTTCAAAGTTTACAATGATTAATAGCGTAATTACCCCAAGGGTCGTCAGGTAATTAAGCTCTGTGGCTAATAGGCATGCAGTTAGTTCAAATCATTTGAACAGAATGGATTATGTTGGACATAATGGATAATTATGGCCGGAAAAGAGCCCTTTGTGGTGGAAGTTTAGGCCCCCCTGGAAAATCTGGGGTGGGCATTTGCCCACCCCTGATTCCCCAAATGGCGCCTCTGGTCACAGAACACTTTCATATGTATTAAAAAAGGCAAAATCTTTTTTATACATATAAAAACAAATAAATATAAAGCTTTTAAACTCCCCCTCAGCATTACTGGCTTTATAAACCATAACACAAACCAAATATATAGTTTGTCACGTCAACAGGGGACGTTTAAAATAAAAAACTTTAAAACTTAGGTTTTTAAGAAATCAGAAGGCATAAAAAAAATCTGATTCAATCGTTTAATTTAGATAACTAAGCTGCTTCAAACTTTGTACCATTCAGATTTTCATCTATTTCGATCTTCTTGAAATAGTAGCCTATTTTTTAGAAATTAAAGTGGGTGTGACAGTTTAATTTTTATTTAATTACCAATGGTATTTTGGAAAATATTCATAGTTCATATTTTTGGCCATGTTCAGAAATAAAAGTGGAATTTACCACTAAAAAACACCAATAGCTGAGAAAGATATTGAGCATTGTTTAAGAAAGAAAAATATCTTTAGATTAAAACAAAGGAGATTCACCTTAAGCTCACACCAATCAACCACATTTTTTTTTTCAAAGATTTAAAAAGGTAGCTTAGTTAAAAAATATTTTGAAAACGATTTTTGGGTGAAAATTTTGTAGTTCTTAAGGTAGGTCTATTTTTGTTGCATATAACAATGAAGCTGATTTTAAAAGCTTTGATTTGACACAATTGTGTCTCTTTTATGATTAGATAAAAAAAACAAGTTTTTTTAACTGAAAGTAAGAAGCGACATTAAAACTTAAAACAGAAATTACTCCGTATATGAAAGGGGGTGTTCCATCCTCAACGCCCCGCTCATAATGCTAAAGTTTGACTCTTTCTCTCAGCTCTACTTTTTAAAACAGTAAAAAACTTTAGCGTAAAGAACGGGGCGTTGAGGAGGGAACACCCCCTTTCATATAAGGAGTAATCTATGTTCGTTTTAAGTTTTAATGTCACTCCTTACTTTCAGTTAAAAAACTTGTTTTTTATTTAATTTCTGAGCGTTTTTGAATTAATGCATGTTTTGATTTTGGCTCTCTGCACATGAATATTTAAAACGAAATTTGTATATTAAATTTTTTTTTTGGCTAAATGGTTTTCTATTAGTTTTGGTCGGACGATTTTGAGAAAAAAGGGATGGGGGAAGAGGCCTAGTTGCCCCCAATCTTTGGGCTACTTAAAAAGGCAACTAAAACTTTCAATTTTTTACGAACGTTTTCATTAGTAAAAAATATACGTACCTTACGAATTAGCTTACGCAACGAATTTCTGTACTTGTTTATTTTCATTATGCATATGAGGGAGCTTCCCCCCTCGTTAATACCTCGCTTTTTACACTAAAGCTTAAATTTTGTCCAAGTTCTTTAAGAATAACCCCTGAATCACAAAGGCCATAGAATAAATAGTTGAAATTACTAAAAATACTTTAGTGTAAAGAGCAAGGTAATTAGGAGGAGATGAACCGCTTATATGTTTAATAATTTACTTACTTTTTTACTTTAATAATAACTTACTTTCAGTTGAAAAAAAACTTTTTAACATTTACTTTTTCATTGTTTTTTGTTTTAAATAATGCTAGAAAATCCTTCGCCCCCTTCATGGAAATTCTCTTCCCCCATGAAAAATTCTCCATGGAAAATCCTCCCACGTAACTCCCTTCCCTCAACCCCCCCCCCCAACCAAAAAAACCCCCCTGAAAATGTCTGTACACTTCCCAACAACTATTGCTCTATGTAAACACTGGACAAAGTTTGTAACTTGCAGCTATCAAAATTCCGTTTTGTTAGAGTTTCGTTTACTATTGAGCCAGGTAGCTCGTTTGAATTAAAATGGAATAGTTGTGGGCATCAAGTCATGGCTAATTGTAGAAAAAGCCAAGACAGATAGTCCAATTGAGTGAAAGTGAGAGGCAATTCTGGCAATAACCCCCCCCCCCCCCTTATTAGCATTGTATAAAAATGATGTTAGTTCATTTGCTAATAGATATGTTCGTTACCACGAACTGTTTGATTAGGAACTTGATATTGTAACATTTTCCGAAATCCAATTTTTTTTTAAACTTTACCGTTTTATAATTAAAAAGTTACACGAAAAAAAATATGAAAATTTGAAAATAATCTGACAATAAAGTTTAAATTAAGTGTACAGAACATCCTGGAATTCTGAAAAGGTTTGGCTGTGAGCCGTTTTGGATTAATATTGATTGACCCGGTTGTTGTTATAGCTACTCCACACGCTGTTTTATTTGTTTTTATGTGCGACAAGTAGATACTACAAATACTACTGCTAACAACTCAATGCAGTAACAAGTCCCCTAAGGCCACCAGTTCTAAATGATGATCTGTTTGATACATTTAACCATTGGCGTCAATTAGGAGAGGGGAGCAAAACGTATTATATGTGGAGAGGGGGTAAAAATTGGCCTCTTGTACGAAAATGCCAAAATAATGCATTTTGATGAATTTACTCCAAAAAAGGCATTTTCAAAATATAACTCAAGTCATTTCCTTTTTTATAGGGGTCAGTTTTGTCAAGTTAATACCACGCAACTGAGAAAACAATGGCCGAGTCTACTTCACCCTTTATTGCGCTCTTAAACAAACTGACGAATACAGACAGTTCCATAGTTACTATACGATGCAATGATGGAGATGTTAAAGTTAAGAAAAGCCTTTTAACAACAGTAAGCAATGTTTTCAAGTGCATGTTTGAAAATGACTTCATTGAAAAGAGAACAAACATAGTTGTAGTTAACGATATTCATTTTGAAACAATGCAATTTATCATGCAATATTATGAACATGGAACTGTTCACGGTTACGAGAAAGTTATCAAGGAAGGGTTTGACTATATTATTGAGAAATATAATTTGTTTGGTATTAAGGATGATATTGCAGAAAAACTAATTGGTGAATACAGACAAGGTAAAAATTTAAAACTCCTTGAAGCTTATTTTTTAATTTCCGACTGTCCTAGGTCTAAGATTGGAGCGCTAAGAGAACTTGCGTGCGTTGCTGTAGAAGGAAAAGTAGTTCCAAATTTTGTCAATGCATTTACTGTTGATGATTTTACAAAATTCTCGGAAATATGTTGTGATATGCTACGTCAGTCAAAGATGGATAATTGGGAAAGTTTTTTGAATATATTCTACAGTTGGACGTCAGAGAATCCTGAAGGAAGATCCATAGCGTCCTTAAAAATCCTGTCACTGATTAACTTAGAAAACTTCCCAGTGCCCGAAGTTCTCACATTGTTTGAAAAGTTGAAGCTTCGACAGGAATTTACAACAATGAAGTTAGTCCTAGAGAAATCTTTGGGCTCTTTATTGAAGGTTGAAAAATATGATCACTATTTAAATTCGTCGATTATTGCGAATAAATTTTATTGTCAAACGTGCAAGCATAGTAATGAACCCCCTTATCATTTTTCATCGAAGTGCAAGGGAACACATAGAAGAGAAAATTCGATCCAATTTTTGTGTTACCTAAAAAGTGAAACAAATGTTTATGGGTGCTCGATTTCAAAATAATACTTTTCTATGTGGCTTATATTTCTTTTTCTACCAATCTTACTTTTACTTTTATTTGAGTAATTTATATATTTCTAAGACTATTTTTCTGATTCGACCACCTTATACATTTTTCAACGAAATGTAAGGATATCAAGAATGTACTGGATATCTCAAGACAAATTCTCCAAAGAATTAAAAAACAATCAATCTTAAATTAATATAAAAGTAAGATATAGTTCTATAAAATGTTCTTCAGTGAAAAGCCATCAGCTAGTAATGGCCCCCTTTATTGAAAAATTAATAGATAAATCTTAGTCACAAACTATTAGGAATATACAAGAAAAGAATAGATTAGAACCAAAATTAATGATGTCGATTTTTGGTGGATAAAACTCAAGTATCAGGAATACATCTTTATTAGTTTAGCTCCAAAATGGATTCGAATAAATACCAAACATTGACCCTAGATGACATAAACACCACTGATGAATTTATCAGTATTCGTCCACCTTGATTTCATTCTCATCATTCAAAAAATATTTATTATTAAAGTCTGTGTTTTATTGAAAAACTAAAGAAAAATTCTGGCATCGCTTCAAAAAAAGAAAAATTTCTAACTTTTCTACGATCGTATAATTTACTAACCAGTCAAATAGTTATGCGAATAGTAATGGTTTATGGATTTTGATTGCTAAACAAAAATCAAAGAACCTGGCTATAAGGAGCTTAAGTATGATAGGTGAAAATGTTAAATATGTTTACAATTTGCTAAAAATTGCAAATATTGAGAACGCAAATTTTGATTCAAATGAAAAGTGTCTAATATTCCCCTTAAATAAAATCTGTTCAATAGTTTTTCTCAAAATATTTGTCTCAAAAGGGTTTCTAAGCAATCATTTGAAGGCGGTGTTGAAATGTTATTTGACATTAAAATTCAATCGATAGTAATTGAAACTTGATATAGTTCATGAATAGTCACTTGAAAAGCGATTTGACTTTCCTCATTTTATTTTGTCTATTTTTTAGCTATATGTTTGAGATATCTGAATAAAATAGCTATTTACGTAATTACATGTATTGTAAAAACTTTATCTTTGACAGCTATAGGCTTACTTGTTGGTAAAAATGGCCGGAAAGAGGATTTTTAAAATTGTATATTTAAATATACCAACTTAAAGTATTGCAACTACCAATAAAAATTCATTGCAGCACCAAGCCTGGCTTATGTCAGCACATCCTTAATTGTTCTTTTCCTAGATCACACTGTTAGAGCTTGAGGCTCGAAGGGACCCCTTTCATTAAGCTTTTGACTGTTTTTCTCCCATTTTGGAGCGTCTTCTTCAGTCATTGCCGGCAAAGAGTGAGGTTTATCCATCTTAAAACTCATTCATAAAAAAATTAAATGTTAAAATAGGACCACTTTTTGTACTGCTTGTTGTGTGATTCCCCGCACCAGAATGTTTTTTAACTTTACCTCTCTATAAATATGAACTGTGATTCCATGTGACCTATAATTTTCCAACCTATGTCATCTTTATAGTTTTCTATAAACTAATCTATTGTATAAAACTCTTCACACAACTCTATAGGTATTGTAACCTGATATCATGACTTTGCATAGAATGTCCCACACATAATAATTTGGAATTATTCCAAAAATTACAGTGTTTTGTTAAATATTGCCTTTTAGTTGGGTGCTATCAAGACTAGTTTACAAATAGCAATGAAAGTAGTGTTTAAGAAAAATTGTAATTTATTATATAATTTTTTTTTATAAAACGTACTTCTTATAACAAAAATAGATTTTAAATGAGCCATTACACATCTTGAGGATCTTACTACAGATTCTAGGTTGGGTTTTCTAGCCCGAGACTTCCAATGATATACCACAATTTCGGTTTCCCGACATCTTTGCTGGTTCAGCCTCATTTTCAGCTTGTTTTGAAAATTTGTTGTGATAAACTTACTGTTAAGATAAACCTATATAATATGCCTTGTTCCAGAATAACTTAAAAGGATTTAAGTATTAAAATTTCGGTTACAATGGCTGGTCGATCACTCTTTAGTAGGCAGCAGGTGTTGCTCCGCAAATGATATATACTGATTCAATTAAGCATTAAAACTAGATTTGGAGAATTCCTTTTGAATATATTTAGAGTATACTTGAGGTTAAAGAAGTTTAGCTATCGAAATGCTTCTTACCGTTCTTATTAACATTTTATCGATTTTTCTTAGCCATGCTTGATGAGAATTCCTTAGCTTCTAGTGTCTCAACTTTGTTCTATGGCTTTCCAGTTACTCTTGCAAAGTTTTGTTCAACTGTTTATCTAGATTACTCCTTGCCTGTTGTACTTACAGCATCCAACGTCCCTATCTTCCTAAGACCAGGTACCCCCGTCTATGGATACTCCCTTACAAAATATGTAATGCAAAGGAAATGTCTTCAAGCCAAGTTTAGCGAGTTTTGACGTGTTCTTTGTGCTTAAAATGCAATCTATGATTTTTTTTAGAATTTATATTTGACATTTAGTGTTGTCTTTACTAGGTCAAATAAATTTCAATTTGGAAATGAAAAAAGTGGAGATAAGAAAAGAGGAAAAAAGAGAAGTGTTAAGCATAAGTAATAAAATAACAAGATGTAATCTTTCAACTTTAGACTTCAAATAGAAAACCAGCATTTAAAAAATTCAAATTCAAAAACCTCCCTGTCGTTGTCCAAGGACTCTCGGCTCCAATCGGGGAATTGAAAAGGTTAAAAGTAATTGGCTTCAGAGTTGTTTTTTTTTATTTTTGTTTTAGTTAAATGTCATTATGATTGGTTTTTTAAATAAGTTTTGTCAGTTTTTCTGCGTGAATTTTGAATTATAAGTTTATCCAAATCAGATAAACAGTTTTTAAAACAGTCTTTAAAGTATTTCAAATTCATTTCACATACCATTACTTATTTTTTCAGTTTATCTTCCAATATCTTAAGTGTCTTCTAAATCTTATCGTTTATCTTGCTTTGTTAAATTTATTTTAACATTCACACCAAAAATGAATGAAAATCTAAGGTGTATATAGCCTCTGAAAGAAACGTAGTATTGATTAATGGTATAATAACTAAGAGGCTCTTCTAGCTTCAGGTTGCAAAAGATAAGACGGATGACAAACGATACGACGAGCACCAGGGGTATTTAGTGCAAGTAAAATGTCCATGAGTAGTCTCAGATTATGCATGAATAGTATTCCTCATGAACCGCTTGGTTAGCTGTAATCGCTTTGAGACGGTTACGAAACAGTGGAGCGTGTGCCTCTTCCATTATATTATAGACGCAACACATCCAAATGCGTTCAAAGTGTTGGAGTCATGGCTCAAAAGTTTGAGATGCAAAAAAAGAGCTTATCGATTTTTGGTATCATTGTTCTCGGGTTCCTTCTCAGCTCAAAGCCACGAAATCAAGATAATAGCGAGGAACAAATCTTGAGTAAAACTGAGAGTTGTGCCTTGAGAACAGAAAAATCAAAATTCTACTTTGTGCAGACTACCAGGATGTAAAATGTCAATATTGATGTTCACACCATGCAAACGTATTTTCTGCTTGACCAGAAATAACAATTGCTTTTTAAAATCTCACGAAGAGTTAAGCAATATTTGAATTTTTTTCAAACACGATATTTTTTTAATACTTCTAGCTGGACAGTAACCAAATGTCCTAACTTACCAACTTTCTCAGGGGGTAATAAAAGGGCTAGAAAAGCTTATTACCCTTTATCGTATTTTATAAACTGATTATGAAGGAAACAACTAAATTGGGGATGTATTTGTATTTTCGGGAGACTACAATTAGTATCTTGGAAATTAGTACCTACAATTAGTACAATTAGAAAGTTAGTTTCCAATTGATCAATTTTCTTGGCACCTATTGGCTTATCGCTTTTTTAATCCTTATTTAGTTTAAATTAGATTGGGACTTCAACTTCAATTTTAAATAATTTCATAATTTTAAAATAATTTCATAGCCTTCAGGAACTCATTCATTTTGCATACATTTTTCAATTCAGGATACTTAAATTATTTGCATATTCTTTCCCCATGTTTATTATAGCAATTTTGTAATTGGTTAATGATAAAGAATGTAATCTGATATTTTTCTCTTTATAAGAGATTTAATTTTTTTTATTTAGTATTAGTTTAAGCTTAACTGCTATAAAAGGATTTGAAATCTGATCGAAAATTTGGCTCTTTGACAGCTGAATTTATGTGACCTCTAATTTCCGAAACAAGCCAAAGGAGAAGCAAGTAGGCGAGACAACGAGAACAAATGAACGATAACTACAACAATAGTAAAAACATTAAGTCAATAGGAATGAAGAAGAAAGACAAATTGAAATTCAAATAAACCAAATAATTTCAAAATTTCTATTTCCCTAGTAGGGATAACTCTGTGCCACGGCTTATAAGTCTTTCCATAAAATCCAAAACCATGATGTTACCCATCAAAAGCTGCGCGCCTGAGAAAATGTTCCTGGTTTAAAAATAAAAGGCGGGAAACAACAACAAAAAATCAACCGATTTAAATCAAAATCTGACCGTTAAAATTATCACATCACAAACCCAACTAATAATGTTTCAAGATTTCTATCTGCAAAAATATAGAATTTTGTATAATTTGCCAGAAGGAAGATAACAGATGCCCTTTTTTTATAGGGAATGATTAGATCAATCCAATGGCTCTAAAACACCAGGAGAGGGCACACTAAAACGGAAATTAAACATTTTAATTTGCTTCTTAAATGGCCAAAACTTTGGAGTGGAACTAGTTCCCCTCCTTTTCCCCCAAAGATAACTGATTAAAATTTTTAGAGCCATTTGGTTTAGAATCCTTCAAAGGTCCAGTAATTATACCTCTGAGATGACTTGAAAATCCCCCCTCACAGCCCCGTGGGGAAGGGCTATTAGCTATGCAATTTCTCCATTGAGAAAAGTATGGACATATTCAATGGGTAATTTTCAGTAAGTGGGGGGGGGGGTGGTTCCACGAGAAGAACTCAAAATTGAATTAAAAGCTGAAGTCAAACTTGAAACCGACAAAAATCACCACAGTCAGGAGTTCGGCTACTGCCTCTTCTCTCCTCCCCCAGCCGTAGAAGGGTAAATCCTATTGTGTCATTTGTGTGATATGAAAAATTATATTTGTCTGGACCAGTCCTTGGAATCAACAATAAAAAGAAACTGAATACTGAATATATAATGTTACTTAAGATTTTATTTCACTGTAATTCTAATTTTTCAATGTTGTAAATATAAAATAAAATGTTTTAATATAATTTGTCTTCATTAAATTTTTATTTGCAGTGAAAATTTTTCACCCGAATAAGTGAATTGTTCCCGAATGGAAGTGGGAAGATGTCGTAAGAAAAGATTTAAATGAAATGAAACATTCTTGGGATAATGTAAAAAGGAAGGCTTTGAATAGATTGGAACGGAGGAGGAGCGTATGTAGCTGTTTTGGCCTCAGGCAACTCGGTGTTATAGTGAGTCGTTAGTTTGTAGTAGGCCTATAGTTCTTCTCAGTAAAGCATAAATGACGCAATTGGCTTTGGAGTTTTAAGATTAGGGGGAGGCAGCAGCCAAACTCCTGTTAGTAGCGATTATTGTTCTTTTTAAGTTTTAGCTCAATATTACATTAAATATTTTACTCGTTTTAAAAATTATTTATTCATTTATATTAGTACCTGTTAACAGCATGTTTGCTGTGATTGTTACTTTTATTTCTATTATTTTTAGGTTTTGTTTATTCTTTAGAAGTAATTTATCGTTGTTTTGAATTTATTTCTGCTGGCATGAATTTCATAAGGTTTATGTTATAAGTTAAAAACCTAAATAAGGTTTCACTTAAATAAGGTTAAGGTATGAAGCTTAATTAAGTTTAAAAATCTAATAATAACTTTAATATGTATAATTAAGTTTCATAAGGCTCTTTACTTTTCTTTGAAGAACTTCTTTACGGAAAGTAATTTTTAATATGTTTCCCATTTTTAATAACATTCCCATTTGAACATCAAAGTTTTTTTTTTCAGCGTCAAAGTTTCGAAGTTCAACCTCCTTGCTCAACATTTCCTGAAAGTAGTCAGAACTAGATGATGTAGCAGTAGCACGCAGTCACAGTTGCAAGTTGTTACAGTTGGTAGTAGTCAGTTGGAAGTTAATCAGTGATAGGGTTTTTAACGATGCAATGGATCTTTCTTGAGGATTTTCTGACGCCCAACTGTAAAATACATTCAAAAACTTTCCCGATTATCCATCTTTAATTGACATAGCATATAACAACATATTTCCGAGAATTTTATAAAATCGTCAACATTAAATGCATTGACAAAATTTGGAACTGCTTTTCTTTCTGCAGCAACGCGCGCGAGTTCTCTTAGCGCTCCAATCTTGGACTCTGGACTGTTGGAAATCGAACAATAAGTTTCAAGAAGTTTTAAATTTTTACCTTGTTTGTATTCAGCAATTAGTTTTTCTGCAATATCATCCTTGATACCAAACAAATCATATTTCTCAACAATATTGTCAAATCATTCCTTGTTAACTTTCTGGTAACCATGAACAGTTCCATATTCATAATATTGCATAATAAATTGCATTGTTTCAAAATGGATATCGTTAGCTACAACTAAGTTTGTTCTCTTCTCAATAAAGTCATTTTCAAATATGCTCTTGAAACCATTGCTTACTGCTGTTAAAAGGCTTTTCTTAGCTTTAACATCCCCATCATTGCATTGTATAGTAACTATGGAACTGTCTGTAATCATCAGTCTATTTAAGAACGCAATAAAAGTTGAAGGAGATTCGTGTATTGTTTTTTCAGTTGAGCGATAGAGTTTTAAAACACTTGAACATGAAATATATTAGGGCAGTCTCTTTATTTAGAGTATTTCTATTAAAAATATTAAATTCAAAATATTACAATAGCACAGAAAGGCTTTGCAAGTCGCACATAAAAACAAATAAAGCAGCATGTGGAGTAGCTCTTGCAACTGTCAAGTAGCTTTTACAACTGACATGTGTCAATCAATTTCAGACCAAGGCGGCTCACAGCCAAAGCTTCTCAAAATTACAGGAATTTTTGGACACTTGCATTAAATGCATTAAACTCATGTTTCTAAATGATTTATTTATCAACCGTACTCTTAAATTTATACAGAAAATTTTTACTAATAATTTTGAAAATATGTAATATTAATACGTTTGTTCCTGGTAATGTTATTTATTGGTATACTGCAACGGAGGCTAACGATATTAAAATGCCAATAAAATCCTTAGCAGACTCAGAATTTTCATATTGTATCTAGGGTAAAAAAAAATGGTCAAAGTCCTCCCGACAATTTTAAGAAGGGCCCCATATTAGTAGTTAAAATTTAGATTGATTTGATTTAGCTTTAAAGAATCTTTTGGTACAAAAATGTTCTTAAACATGTTTATACTACTTTTGAAAACATAAATTTTGAAAGTAATTACAGTGAAAATTAGGGAAACTTCTGGGAAATGAAGAAGTCTTTGTTGTTTCTAGACTGACTAAAAATCTGTCTTATTGATCATTAAGTATCAAAAAAGGACTCAGCTAGCCAAAATGTGTCCATAGCACTACGCTTTGATGGAGACACTTTCAAGAGCAAACCTTTATTAAAACAATTGTGCCTCACATACTCTTTATGTGCTACCTGCCCACAGGGGCGCCATTTGGGGGGGGAGGGACATGGGTGGGCAAATGCCCACCCCATATTTTCCAGGGGGCCCAAGCTTCCACCAAAAGGGGTCCTTTGCCGGCCATAATAATAACACTATTTGTTATTAACCATTGTAAACTTTGAAAGCAGGTTAGATACATAATCTAATTCTCAAGTTCTGTCAAATTCCCGTTTCCTAGATGATTATATTAATATTATAAATTCTGAATATTTGCAGTAATTCCTCTAAGTTGATAGACTAAAATAGGTCAGTTCCTGGCCTATCATGATGGAATCGTTCCTTGTTATCTTCCAATTGCACTACATAGAGGCAATTACGCGAGCGACAAAATCGCTGTCTCAGCAACTCCATGCCGTCGCCGTCAACTTGGTTATTTCTCGATTGCGCACCCTGATTCAGGCCACAAGAAGCAAACTCACCGACCTGAGTTCAGATGCTTCATTTGTATCGCTTTTCAAGAAAGCTAAAGAGTTTGCAACAGAACTCGAAATTGAAGTACCTGCTGTGAATGGACCTGCGACTAGACCCCCCTCTGTTGGTCAGAAGGGACGACCTTGAAGAATTCAAAAGATCCCCAAGCATTGGAAACAATTTGTGACAACTTTGACGCTAGAAAAGAATTTCATCGAATCTGGAAATCGGACTACTACTTGGCGGATGAAATAAAGCAAGAATACTTCAAAACTTTTGACCGTCTACTAGCCGAATTTGACAGAAGGATCACAGATAACTTGCCAGTGCTGAGTACGCTCGAAGCCCTGGATCCAAGCTCAACCAAGTTTATGGACACAGAGCTACTCAAGCTTTTCTCTTCTCTTTAAGGCGAGCTGGATATCGACAGCATTCTTGTCGAATCTCAAGCTGGTATTGCCAAGCGTTTCTTGCTCAGTGAGGAGAAAAAGCCGGAAAACTTCCTAGACATTGTCGACCATCTTCAGGGATTACCAGTGGCTTACTCAGAAGTAATTAAATTACTTGGTATTGCTGCCACACTTCCTGAGACAACAGCGAGCAATGAGCGCTTGTTTTCTAGCCTAGAAATAGTAGAAAACTACCTGCGGTCTACAAGAGGAGATGATCGTCTCAGTCACCTCCATTTGATATTTGCAGAGAAGGATTTAGTAAAAAATTTGGACTACAACCAGCTTGTTGACGATTTTGCAAAGATGAAAGCTCGGCGGTTCCCCTTGTTACCTTGAATGTTGTTATATTTTTTTTTCGTGTTATGTTTTTCCTTTTTGTAAATATATTTGATCTGGAAGATTTTTGCTGAAGGGACATTGAGATTTTGATTACAACTCTCAGCATAACAATGAAGGTTACTTTCACCGACGTATTGTTACTTAAATAAGAAAGTTTCTCGCTGAGGAATGCCAGCCTGTAGTCTGGTTGAATTTTCCACTTTCAGTTTTCACTTAACCTCTTTGATTGTATTCTTTGTTGTTATAATTAATCTTAGAGGTCAGTGCGGCTGAGTTTCACATTTGGTTACAGTACATTTCCAAGCAACACACGGGTGCTGAAAATGCATTTTTACTTAGAATACTCGATGAATGTGCTGCCAAAAGCCGGATTTTTCTTACGGGACAAAAAGTGAATCGGGGGGGGGGGGGGCAGATAGAGTTCATACCCATCCCAAGGTTTGACCCAAATGGTGCCTCTGCCTGCCCATAAACTTAACCTTGTGCTTAAAGATTCAAGATTTATCTATTTAAAACAGCTTTCTTAGTCCTTTTTGGCCAACCGTTTGGGCCTAAACGGAAAGAAGGTCGTCCTCGGTTAGGGTGAGAGGATGTCATAAATAAAGATTTGAAGGAAATGGGTAAAAAGACTTAAAGGAATTAAACTTCCTGGGAGGGTGTAAAGAGGAAGGCCTTGAATAGATTGAGTTGGAGGAGGAGCGTGCGTAGCTGTGTTGGCCTCAGCCGTCTTGGTGCTGCAGTGAGTTAGTAGTAATAGTATTTTTTTTAGTATTGGCTTAAGCCTCAACTGTGTATACGCTATTTCGTAATGAAAGAAAAAAATGAAGGAAAAAATGAAAGAAAAAAAAAACTAAGCATGATTAATGACACTTGTATAAAACTGAAGAAAAGAATTGCTGAAGCAATTCGTTCTGCATCTTATTGGGTCGAACTTGTTTGTGTCTCGAATATTGGCTTTGGGGCCAATAAGAGGAAGAAACAACGTATACTGTATTTTTGACCTGCGAGAAGTGACTTTCCAAATGTGCACATGTGAGGGAACATCCGTTCTCTCAGCGTCGGAATTTTCAGCATTGTAGTTGCACACGTGTCATATTTTGAGCTCAGTATGATTTTTGTCACCTGTTTTTCAACAACCTCGAGATCGTCACTTAAGTAGTCAATGTTTCGCTCCTGTGGTCCCCAAACAGGGTACACGTATTCTTTCACGGGATTATATAGTAAACATACGCTAGTTGTGACTCATTAACTGGGAAACCTAGTAGCCGGAGTGACGTTAGTTGTAGAAAAGCATAGTTGTCCTTTTTCACAATGTTATAAATATGGCAGCAGGAGAACCTTTTGCAGTGAAAGTCTCACCAAGAATAATTGCAGTTGAAATGGTACGAAACCAGGGGTCAGGACAAGCTGCGTCCCTATTGAGCGGATTAAAACGCATCAGTTTTGTTTTATTGACGTTAATTTGAAGTCCATTATTCCCGCAATGATCAGTGAAACTATCTTTCAATTCACCTTGCAACTGGGGTAGTGTTTGGGATTTATGCACGAAAAATTCGAGCAAGGTAGACAGATCATCGACGTATTTATAGCGTTCATCAAAGTCAGTAATAACGTAGCTGATTACAGCCAAGAACAGTAAAGCAGCCAGCATGGGGAGTACTGCATGTTATTTCAGCTCATTCAGAATTGAAACCCCCGGCAAAAAGCGCATAGACGCACTTGTGATGCTTTTTGAGGAAATTGACTATCAATAGCAGGGCCTCTTTTCTAGTCCCCATTTGCTTCAGGTTCTTTACAGCAAATAAAACAAAATGGCGGATTAAATAGAACGCTTTATGATAATTAGCGAAAAGAAGGTCTACTGTGGTGTTTCCCTTGTCTAGCCATTCAGTTATCAAACGATAGAAACGCACAAGATAATAGGTAGGGTGAATCAGGAAAATTCCGACAGTGGGGTAAGTCCGACACCGACCTCCATTTCTTCTATGGTCCGTTTGATCTGTAGTCCTTTTGGCCTTGTTTTCTTCCATATTAGTAGCAGTAGGCAACAGTGGCGGTAGAGTCATTCACTAGCTATTGAAGAGTGAACTCCTATAATCGGATTACTTTTTCAAGTTAAAAGGATTAAATTTGATATTGTTTTGGACTTTTTATTGCGTAATTTGATGCAATAATAGACTTCTACGTGCGGATTATAGCATTTATTATGGCAGTCACTCAAGCAAAGTTTGATGAAGGAATGAAACGGCTTCAGGTGTCACTGGATAAAATATTAGCAGAACAGAAAAGTTTTTCGGTCTCAATAGTTGCTCTTCAAGACGAAGTTAGGAAAATATCAGCAGAAAATGCTAATCTACAAGATGAAGCAAAAAAGCTTCGAAATGATCTAGAGCAAGAAAAATTGCGGAATAACGATTTGGAGACTAGACTTTTGGAAATCGAAGTGAGAGAAAGGAGATTAAATTTGATTGTTCATGGTCTGCCTGCTGAAAAGCATAATCAATCAGTGACTAGCAACGTATTGTTTCTTCTTTCTGACAAATTGCAAGTTACCGAGGACATTTCTCTTACAAAGTGTTATCACCTTAAGAGAAATAGCAGTTCAAACATTACTAGTAAGAAAACTAGTGTTCGACCGGCCCCTGTTTTTATATCGCTAGACACGGATCGTAGCATTCAGTCGATTCTCAGTGAGGTAAATAAGTTGAAGGGTAGTGGAATTCGCATTTGCAGTGATCTCCCACCAAAGCTAAATTTTCTATGGAATGAGCTATTGTCTAAGGGAAAGGAGATGCGTGATTCAGGTTCGGTTCATCTTACGCGTATTAAACAAAAAGGGAGCAAATTATCGCTAGAATGTAAAAAGTCTCCGTCTTCACAGTGGATTAAGATTGACTAGTTACGGTGATTAATAATGACATTTCATTTGGTGAGATTACTTTTATTATTTTACAGTATGTAATGTTTCTCTGTTCATACGATTGCATTTTTTTTTCCTCTGTAGGGAAAAAACGTTCCATTTTTTGTCCCTCTGTAGCTTATTATGTGTTTATTTTATGTCTTTTTCTTTCTTTTTTTGTGTGTGTTTCTATTTATATGAAGTAATTGAGTGCAATAATTTTTCAGTGTCCGCATTTCATCTTACAATGAATATGTTCCATTTCTCTCTCCTGTTTCTATTTATTTTCAAGCAGTTTCTTTTTCTTTCATTATTTTCGAGTTATCACTGGTTCAGTTGTTTTTGCTACTTTAAGACTCAGACGGTATGCATTTTGCGAAAGTTTCTGCTAGTTCGGATCATAATTCTGATTTTGTACATTGGATGATAATTGTATTGGGGATAGACTGAGATACCTTGAGTCTAACCCTTTTGATTTTTCCATATTCCAGAGCCATGATAAATTTTCAGGAAATAAGATAAATGACGGTGGGCTAATTAACTTTCCAAATTGTAAATATAAATTACCTTCCGAAGTTTCTGATCTTCCCAGTACCGGTGTTGTGAGAACAGGATTTTTAAATTGTAGGGGTTTTTTAGTTCCCAGGATGATCTTGTCGATGTAGTTCATAAACTATCTTGTCATGTCGTTGGATTCTGTGAGACTTTTCTTACAGACCTGACTCCTCAGATTGTTTTTCCTGGATATCAATTTATTTTTAAAAACCGATTGACTAGGCGCCAGGGTGGTTTAGCAGTACTAGTTAAAGAAGGTATCTCTTTTCGACGCATTGCAAATCTGGAAGGTTCTCATGAGGAAATGCTTTTTGAAGTAATGGTGACTGAAATTAGTCTTGGAAAAAAAGATGTTTTTTTTTGCGTAGTATACCGACCGCCTTCTTCTCCAGTCAAATCTTTCCTCTCTAAACTCCATGATTTTTTGCATCAGCCCCATTTTCAAAATAAAGATGTAATCCTTTCCAGAAATTTCAATATTGACCTTCTAGAAGCTTCAAATGAATCCTCGGTTGAGTTATTGTCTTCTTGCTTTTCTGCGTGTCTGCTTCCTACTTGCCTGATACCTACAAGAATTTCACCTAGTTCTGCTTTTCTCATTGATAATATTTTTACATCTTTACCTATTCAAGCAAATTTTGCTGTTTTAAGTGATATATCGGATCATTTCCTGCTGGTTTCAGATTTAGCTCTTACTTATAAAATACCACAGGTAAGTAAGGAACGTCAAGGACGGTTAATAAATAAAATAACATTAAAGCACCTGAATGAAAGCCTTGGACTATTGGATTGGCAGGAGGTAATATCCACGGAGGATACAGATATGGCAACTGATAATTTTCTAAGAAATTTCAATTGCTGCCTTGATTCTAGTTGCCCATTTGTTACGATTAAAATTTGCAGAGAAAAATTTCCTATAAGGCCATGGATAACGTTTGGAATTTTGATATCAGTTAACAAAAAAAATCAGTTATTTAAAAAGCAGTTAAAGAATCCAACTGATTATAATATTAAAAATTTTAGAATTTTCAAAAATAAATTAACCACAATGATACGTTTGTCGAAACAATTGTATCATAAAAAGTCTTTCGAAGAAGCTCAAAATTCTCCTCGCAAAACGTGGTCTTTAATTAATTATTTTATAAAGAGAAAGTAAGTCGAATTTTCCTGAAGTTATTAGTTTAGAAGATGGTTCGACTACTAATAAATCGGAGAAAGTGGCTGATATTTTGAATACTTATTTGATATTTTAATACCTATTTTAGGAGAGAAAATTGTTTCATCAGTAATGAACCAGTTTGATTCACGTAGTAATAAACATTTTTCTTCATACCTTCCATCTCCTCAAAGTAATTCAATTTTTCTCGGGCCTATTTCTCATTCTGAAATAACAAAAATAGTGTGTGATCTAAATCCAGGTAATTCAGCGGGAATTGACGGGTCTGTCTGTGCGGGACAATTGCGGGAATTGTCTGCAATAATATTACCATTACAGCATATAATTAATCTTTCATTTAAAACTGGAGTTTTCCCATCTGCTTTTAAAGAATTGCGGATAGTTCCGCTTCACAAAGGTGACTCTCCTGAAAATCCATCAAATTACCGCCCTATTTCTATTCTGTCAGCATTTTCTAAAATACTTGAGAAGGCAATTTATAAGAGGTTTTATGACTTTCTTAAATTGTCTTATTTCTTCACAAATTCCCAGTTTGGTTTCCGGTCTGGACACAACACTGAACATGCTATCGTTGCTCTCATCCAATATATTCATGAATGCTTAGATAGAGGTGAAATTCCAGCAACAATATATTTAGATTTTAAAAAAGCATTCGATACAATATCCCATTGTATTCTTTTTAGTAAATTGGATAATTGTGGTGTGCGTGGACCGGCGTTGGATCTAGTTAAATCTTATCTTGATAAGAGAAAGCAACGATTAGATGGAGGCAATTTCCTCTCTTCATCTGTACCTCAGTTTTCGAAGGTTGGGGTACCTCAGGGCTCTGTCCTAGGTCCTCTCCTTTTTTTAATTTATATAAATGCGTTATATATTCACCGCGCTTTTACATCCCCGTGTCTCAACACACATTTTGCTGATGATACGGCAGTTTCAATTTCTGAAAAGAATGACGAGGAGCTGGAGGCAAAACTGAATACTGCATTTTCTAATGTTCTTGATTGGTGTTCTTCAAATTTTATTGCTTTGAATGTATCAAAAACTAATTTCATAATTTACGGCAGAAAGTCAAATATCTGCCCTCGTATTACCCGAGTTACTTCTTCAAAGTATCTATTATCAATATCTCGTGTGAAAATGATAAAGTACCTTGGACTTGTGATTGACGAAAGCTTATCTTTTAAAACACACATTCAAAATCTACGATTAAAGATTTCAAGGTATGTTGGTTTAATGCGAAGGTTGAAGCTTTGTTTGCCCTACTCTGCTTTACGAAGTATTTATTTTGCTCTGATTCAGACTAATATGAATTATTGTTCTCTAGTATATTTATCTACATTTAAAAGCCATATTAAACCAATACAGATTTTACAAAATAAAGCCCTAAGAATCCTTAAACTTTTTATTCCATCACCTATTGAACTTCCAAATAAGTCTTCTACTGCATCTTTATATACTTATCTGGATATACTTCCAGTCTCTCAACAATTTGCTTTTGGAGCAATTCTTTTCAAAATCAATTATGATATTAAGAAATTACCGCCATATTACCTCCATCAAAGTTTGTTCTCCCAATCACAAGATTTACATAATTATAACACTCGAAAAAAAAAATATCTACATTGACAAGTATAATACTGAGAGATCTAAATTCGCTCCGTTTGTGTCAATAGCTCGGTGTTGGGATGCTCACAAGACTCTTATTGATAATTTTTCCTCTATCCATTTAATAAAAAGGAAACTTAAATTTCATTTAGTTCAGGATTATTTTTAATTAAGTATCTTTTTATTAAGGCAAAGTTTTTGTATGGTTCGTTGCTCTAGGTGATTATGGGCCTCTCAGCTATCTTCCAGTATTAATTTATATTTAATAATACGGACATTTTTAATTCCTTCAACAGTAATGAATGATCCTGGGCTAGCTGCTACTTTCATATTATTGTTGTGTTATTGTATCTTTGCCGTCATGTTTATCTTTGTATTGTAGTGTGTTATTAATTTATCTTTGTCTAGACCTATTTTTCGAGCTTGTCTCCCCATGGGCCTATGTCATTTATATATACATGTATGTGCGATTAATAAATAAATGAACTTGAACTTGAGTTAGGATGCTTTCCAGTCAGAAGGTTTGGGAAGTTTTTTGGACAGCAATTTTTTAGGAACACAGGGTAATTGACTTTACTTTAACTTGTGAAGATTATAATATAAGTCGCATAGAGATTTTTTTTCCATTTCCTAGAAACTAAAATAACGGGGGTATCTTCTTCATTTTTTCGTAAACAAGCTAATGGCATTAGTTGAAGAGATAAGAGGGGTGTCAGTCTTCAGAAGGAAACAACGAAATTGGGGATGTATTTCTATTTTCGGGAGGCTACAATTAGTACCTTGGAAATTAGTACCTACAATTAGTACAATCGAAAAGTTAGTTTCCAATTGATCAATTTTCTTGGCACCGAGTGGCTTATCGCTTTTTTAATCCTTATTTAGTTTAAATCAGTTTGGGACTTGAACTTCAATTTTAAAATAATTTCATAATAATTTCGTAGTCTTCAGGAACTCATTCATTTTGCAATTTTTTAATTCAGGATACTCAAATTATTTGCATAGTCTTTCCCCATGCTTATTATAGCGATTTTGTAATTGGTTAATGATAAAGAATGTAATCTGATATTTTTCTCTTTATAAGAGATTTAATTTTTTTTTATTTAGTATTAGTTTAAGCTTAACTGCTATAAAAAGGATTTGAAATCTGATCGAAAATCTGGCTCTTTGACAGCTGAATTTATGTGACCTCTAATTTCCGAAACAAGCCAAAGGAGAAGCAAGTAGGCGAGACAACGAGAACAAATGAACGACAACAACAACAATAGCAAAAACATTAAGTCAATAGGAATGAAGAAGAAAGACAAATTGAAATTCAAATAAACCAAATAATTTCAAAATTTCTATTTCCCTAGTAGGGATAACTCTGTGCCACGGCTTATAAGTCTTTCCATAAAATCCAAAACCATGATGTTACCCATCGAAAGCTGCGCGCCTGAGAAATTGTTCCTGGTTTAAAAATAAAAGGCGGGAAACAACAACAACAAAAAATCAACCGATTTAAATCAAAATCTGACCGTTAAAATTATCATATCACAAACCCAACTAATAATGTTTCAAGATTTCTATCTGCAAAAATATAGAATTTTGTATAATTTGCCAGAAGGAAGATAACAGATGCCCTTTTTTATAGGGAATGATTAGATCAATCCAATGGCTCTAAAACACCAGGAGAGGGCACAAAAAAACGGAAATTAAACATTTTAATTTGCTTCTTAAATGGCCAAAACTTTGGAGTGGAACTAGTCCCCCTTTTTTTTCCAAAGATAACTGATTAAAATTTTTAGAGCCATTTGGTTTAGAATCGTTCAAAGGTCCAGTAACTATACCTCTGAGATGACTTGAAAATCCCCCCTCACAGCCCCGTGGGGAAGGGCTATTAGCTATGCAATTTCTCCATTGAGAAAAGTATGGACATTTTCAATGGGTAATTTTCAGTAAGTGGGGGGGGGGGGGGTTCCACGAGAAGAACTCAAAATTGAATTAAAAGCTGAAGTCAAACTTGAAACCAACAAAAATCACCACAGACAGGAGTTCGGCTACTGCCTCTTCTCTCCTCCCCCAGCCATAGAAGGGTAAATCCTATTGTGTCATTTGTGTGGTATGGAAAATTATATTTGTCTTGACCAGTCCTTGGAATCAACAATAAAAAGAAACTGAATACTTAATATATAATGTTACTTAAGATTTTATTTCACTGTAATTTTAATTTTTCAATGTTGTAAATATAAAGGAAAATGTTTTAATCTTATTTGTCTTCACTGTAATTTTTAATTGCAGTGAAAATTTTTCACCCGAATAAGTGGATTGTTCCCGAATGGAAGTGGGAAGATGTCGTAAGAAAAGATTTAAATGAAATGAAACATTCTTGGGATAATGTAAAAAGGAAGGCTTTGAATAGATTGGAACGGAGGAGGAACGTATGTAGCTGTTTTGGCCTCAGGCAACTCGGTGCTATAGTGAGTCGTTAGTTGTAGTAGGCCTATAGTTCTTCTCAGTAAAGAATAAATGACGCAATTGGCTTTGGAGTTTTAAGATTAGGGGGGGAGGCAGCAGCTAAACTCCTGTTTGTAGTGACTATTGTTCTTTTTAAGTTTTAACTCAATATTACATTCAATATTTTACTCGTTTTAGAAATTATTTATTCATTTATATTAGTACCTGTTAGCAGCATGTTTGCTGTGATTGTTACTTTTATTTGTGTTCGTGTTAGGTTTTGTTTATTCTTTAGCAGTAATTTATAGTTGTTTTGAATTTATGTCTGCTGGCATGGATTTCATAAGGTTTATGTTTTAAGTTAAAAACCTAAATAAGGTTTCACTTAAATAAGGTTAAGGTATTAAGCTTAATTAAGTTTAAAAATCTAATAATAAGATTAATGTGTATAATTAATTTTCATAAGGCTCTTTACTTTTCTTTGAAGAACTTCTTTACGGAAAGTTATTTTTAATAAGTTTCCCATTTTTAATAACATTCCCATTTGAACATCCAAGTTTTTTTTTCAGCGTCAAAGTTTCGAAGTTCAACATCCTTGCTCATCATTTCCTGAAAGTAGTCACAACTAGATGTTGTAGCAGTAGCAAGCAGTCGCAGTCACAGTTGCAAGTTGTCACAGTTGGAAGTTAATCAGTGATAGGGTTTTTAACGATGCAATGCATCTTTCTTCAGGATTTTCTGACGCCCAACTGAAAAATACAACACTATTTTGATTGAAATAGCATATAACAACATATTTCCGAGAATTTTATAAAATCAACACTAAATGCATTGAAAAAATTTGGAACTGCTTTTCTTTCTGCAGCAACGCGCGCGAGTTCTCTTAGCGCTCCCATCTTGGACTCTGGACTGTTGGAAATTGAAAAATATGTTCCAAGAAGTTTTAAATTTTCACCTTGTTTGTATTCAGCAATTAGTTTTTCTGCTATATCATCCTTGATACCAAACAAATCATATTTCTCAACAATATAGTCAAATCCTTCCTTGTTAACTTTCTGGTAACCATGAACAGTTCCATATTCATAATATTGCATGATAAATTGCATTGTTTCAAAATGGATATCGTTAGCTACAACTAAGTTTGTTCTCTTCTCAATAAAGTCATTTTCAAACATGCACTTGAAACCATTGCTTACTGCTGTTAAAAGGCTTATCTTAGCTTCAACATCTCCATCATTGCATCGTATAGTAACTATGGAACTGTCTGTAATCATCAGTCTATTTAAGAATGCAATAAAAGTTGAAGGAGATTCGTGCATTGTTTTTTCAGTTGAGCGATAGAGTTTTGAAACACTTGAACATGAAATACATCTTGGCAGTCTCTTTATTTAGAGTATTTCTATTAAAAATATTAAATTCAAAATATTACAATAGCACAGAAAGGCTTTGCATGTCGCACATAAAAACAAATAAAGCAGCATGTGGAGTAGCTCTTGCAATTGTCAAGTAGCTTTTACAACTGACATGTGTCAATCAATGTCAATCAATTTCCTGTGTCAATCAATCAAATTTCAGACGGCTCACATCCAAACCTTCTCAAAATTACAGGAATTTTTGTACACTTCCAATAAATACATTAAACTCATGTTTCTAAATGATTTATTTATTAACCGTACTCTTAAATTTATACAGAAAATTTTTACTAAAAATATTGAAAATATGTAATATTAATACGTTTGTTCCTGGTAATGTTATTTATTGGTAAACTGCAACGGAGGCTAACGATATTAAAATGCTAATAAAATCCTTAGCACACTCAGAATTTCCATATTGTATCTAGGGTAAAAAAAAATGGTCAAAGTCCTTCCGACAATTTTAGGAGGGGCCCCATATTAGTAGTTAATATTTAGATTGATTTGATTTAGCTTTAAAGAATCTTTGGGTACAAAAATGTTTTTAAACATGTTTATACTACTTTTGAAAACATACATTTTGAAAGTAATTACAGTGAAAATTAGGGAAACTTCTGGGAAATGAAGAAGTCTTTGTTGTTTCTAGATTGACTATCATGAAGCGGAAAATCTGTCACGGCTTATTGACCATTAAGTATCAAAAAAGGGCTCAGCTAGCCAAATTGTGTCCATAGCACTACGCTTTGATGGAGACACTCTCAAGAGCAAACCTTTATTAAATCAATTGTGCCTCACATGATCTTTATGTGCTACCTGCCCATAAACTTAACCTTGTGCTTAAAGATTCAAGATTTATTTATTTAAAACAGCTTTCTTAGTCCTTTTTGGCCAACCGTCTGGGCCTAAACGGAAAGAAGGTCGTCCTCGGTTAGGGTGAGAGGATGTCATTAATAAAGATTAGAAGGAAATGGGTAAAAAGACTTAAAGGAATTAAACTTCCTGGGAGGGTTTAAAGAGGAAGGCCTTGAATAGATTGGGTTGGAGGAGGAGCGTGCGTAGCTGTGTTGGCCTCAGCCGTCTTGGTGCTGCAGTGAGTTAGTAGTAATAGTGGTTTTTTAGTATTGGCTTGCCTCAACTGTGTATACGCTATTTCGTAAACACAGGAAAAAATGAAAGAAAAAAAAACTAAAAATGATTGATGACACTTGTATAAAACTAAAGAGAAGAATTGCTGAAGCAATTTGTTCTGCATCTTAATGGCTTGAACTTGTTCGTATCTCAAATATTGGCTTTGGGTCCAATAAGAGGAAGAAACAACGTACTGTATTTTTGACCTGCGAGAAGTGACTTTCCAAATGTGCACATGTGAGGGAATATCCGCTCTCTCAGCGTCGGTATTTTCAGCATTGTAGTTGCACACGTGTCATATTTTGAGCTCAGTATGATTTTTGTCACCTGTTTTTCAACAACCTCGAGATCGTCACTTAAGTAGTCAATGTTTCGCTCCTGTGGTCCCCAAACAGGGTACACGTATTCTAGCACGGGATTATATAGTAGACATACGCTAGTTGTAACTTATTAACTGGGAAACCTAGTAGCCGGAGTGTAGTCAGCTGTCGAAGAGCATAGCTGCCCAGTAGTGAAAGTCTAACCAAAAATAATCGCAGTTGAAGTGGTACGGAACCAGGGTTCAGGATAAGCTGCGTCCCTATTGAGCGGATTAAAACGCATCAGTTTCGTTTTATTTATGTTAATTTGAAGTCCATTATTCCTGCAATGATCAGTGAAACTATCTTTCAATTCACCTTGCAACTGGGGTATTGTTTGGGATTTGTACACGAAAAATTCGAGTAAGGTGGACAGATCATCGACGTACTTAAAGGGTTCATCGAAGTCAGCAATAACATAGCTGATCACAGTGAAGCAGCAGTAAAGCATCCAGCTTTGTAGCTTGGGGAGCACTGCATGTTATTTCAGCTCATTCAGAATTGAAACCCCCGGCAAAAAGTGCATAGACACACTTGTGATGCTTTTTGAGGAAATTGACTATCAATAGCTGGGCCTCTTTTCTAGTCCCCATTTGCTTCAGGTTTTGTACAGCAAATAAAACAAAATGGCGGATTAAATAAAACGCTTTATGATAATCAGCGAAAAGAAAGTCTATTATGGTTTTACCCTTGTCTAGCCATTCAGTTATCAAACGATAGAAACGCACAAGATAATAGGTAGGGTGAATCAGGAAAATTCCGACAGTGGGGTAAGTCCGACACCGACCTCCATGTCTTCTATGGTCCGTTTGATCTGTAGTCCTTTTGGCCTTGTTTTCTTCCATATTAGTAGCAGTAGGCAACAGTGGCGGCAGAGTTAGGATGCTTTCCAGTCAGAAGGTTTGGGAAGTTTTTTGGACGGTAATTTCTTAGGAACACAGGGTAATTGACTTTACTTTAACTTGTGAAGATTATAATATAAGTCGCATTGAGATTTGTTTCCATTTCCTAGAAACTAAAATACCGGGGGTATCTTCTTGATTTTTTTTTAAACTAGCTAATGGCATTAGTTGAAGAGATAAGAGGGGTGTCAGTCTTACCCCTGAAATGGCCCATTTGGGGAGAGTCCGACATGTCGGACTTAGCTCCTATGAGGGAGGTTTGGCAGGGATGTCGGACATACCCCATGTTACCAAAGATCAATATTTTGAATGGTAGAACCGATTCTAAGCTTTAGATAATAAGGGTTGAAGCCAGTAATCATCCTTAGATGGTTCTACATACTTAGTGGAATGTTGTGTTGTGTTGATCATTTCATGTCTTGTTGTTCTGTGCCTGCTCTCGCTTATCTTTCTCCCTTTTCATTGTTTTCCTGTCTCAACCTTTACTTGTGACAAGTTTTCGAATAAATTTATCCATTCATTCATAATTCATTTGTCTTTCCTAGATGCCTAGAAATTATGTTCGGAAAACGCAACGCGGGGTTGGAAGAACATGTCATGGAATTCAGCTTCAACACGCACTAGCAGAAAAATCTTCAAAGAGAATGTATATGCTACAGGCTTCCAAAGTTTTTGAGATACTACGCACTACCTTGCATGACCATCTTATGAAGACGACAGAAGTCTAAAAGCCAGTTTGTGGTGGAGGGAGGAGCCAAGAAACTCCCGCTGAAATAGAATAGGACATGACTCGGGGTCTCCAAATACTTGAAAAGTGGGGCATGGATCTCAACAAGCAGGAATTTCTTAGCCAAGTCCAAGACTATCTCATCTGGTCATGATAGGTGGGTGGGGTTCAAGTGTCGAAATAACATTTCACTAAAAAAACAGAAACACAAGAAAACAAAAGACTTCATCAATCTGACCCCTTCATAATGTATGGTTTTTATGAGGTGTTAAATGAAACTGCCACGGTGATGGATATTCTTGACAGGCCCCAGTGCTGGTTCAATTTGGAAGAGACTTTTTTCTCTTACTGAAAATACAGAGCAACATTAAAACTTAAAATGAACAGAAATTATTACCTATAAAAGGGGATTCGTCCCCTCACCAATACCTCGGTCGTTACGCGAACCCCCGAGCCCCTGAGGGGGCGAACCCCGTCATATATGCAATAATTTATGTTCCTTTTAAGTTTTAATGTTACTCCTTACTTTCAGTTGAAAATAATTGTTTTTTTTAGTTCATTATATGTGATAATTTGTGTTCGTTTTAAATTTTGATATTGCTCCTCTCTTTCAGTTAATAAAACCTGTTTTTTAAAAGCAATTTCTGATCTTTTTTAAATAAGGCCAGTAAATCTGGCTCCCAATCCATGGAAAATTTCTTCCCGTCACGGTAGTTCTGCCCATGGAAAGCTTCTGAATCAAACTACCCCCCCCCCTCTTCCACCACGAAAATTCCCCTAGACAATTCCATTCTAGCTGAAAAGGATCCGCAGAAAATTTCTTCCGCACAATTCCGGCTGAATTTTTTTTTTCTTACCCCGCTTTCATTTGAAAAGACTTTTATTTCTGATCGTCTTTAAAATCATACTGAAATTCCCCCTCCGTGGAAAATTCTTTTCCCCGCCCCCTAGTAGAATGGTGCTCCCACAGAAAATTCCCTTTAGGGAATTTATCCCTTCGAAAACGCCCCGATGGACAATTTTTGCCCTGGAAGATCCCCCCCACCTATGAAAAATAATTTAGACTATCTTTACCCGGTAATTATTTCCCACTGGATAGTTTCCCTTAACATCTCATAGGTAAAATTGAGTCAGCAAAGAGAAAATAAGACAAAGAGAAAGAATTTTGTATTGGCAAATTCCCCCAGTACAAAATTTCCCTTGGAAGTTAATCCCCCTCAGGGAATTTCCCTCCAGACGGAAGATTTTATTTCCATAGGAAATCCTTCTTTGTGAATATTCTCCCCTCTTCGCAGAAAAATTTTTGTATACCTTCCAATAAGAAATAATATATGTAAAGAGTGTGCGAATTTAATGACTTACAAATATTTCTCCAGGGGCTGTGGGGGGTTGTATTATCCTCAAAAACATAGTTATTGGTTTTTTCAACCATTTTGAACAAAATGGTTGAACTTAGAATTTGACCAGATGAATTTCAGGAAAACATAGGTGGGAGGGGGGGGGGCAATTGCCCTCCGATCTTTTTGGTTACTTTAAAAGGGCACCAAAAACTTTTAATTTTCGTTTGAATGAGCCCTTCCTCAATATTCTTGGACAATTGGTTCGATACGATCACCCCTGGGAAAAAACAACAAAAACAAATATACACAGATCCGTGATTTTCCTTTTGGCAAAAGTACAAAATTCCACTTTTTTGTAGATGGAAGCTTGAAACTTCTACTATACGGTTCTCATATATGCAGGATCTGATGGTGTGATTTTCATTAAGAATTCTTGGCTTTTAAAAGGTGGTCTTCTCCTTTATGAAAATCAGACAAATTTTTCAGACTCCTTACTTTTGGTTGGTAACTCTAGAATGTACAGATTTTATATATTTGGAATCGATATAATAAGTCGAATCAATATAATAATATATGGATTTTATATATTTGGAATCAATATAATAATTCTTTTGATATATCTATTGATATCAAAATTCCGTTTTTTAGAGTTTTGGCTACTATGGAGCCACATCATTCCCTACTACTCTTTTTTTAACCGGTCTAGCGGGCTACCAGAACATCATAGAGAGATGATTAATGGCTTATTCAAAAGCTATTTCTCATGTCGAAGTTTTTCTTTATAAATTCCACAATCTGCAAGTGCCATATGACATGAAAATGGAACTTTTTGTCATTTCTTAAGGGATTGCACTATCAGGCTATCATCGCAGACAGATCTTTTATAGTTCATATAAACGATATTGAGATATTGCTCTTATCAATGTCCTTTCTATAAATTCCACTATAAGCAAGTTACATATGGCACTAAAAATGGTGTTTTTGGTGCCGTGTAAAAAGTGGAATAGCTAGGGCTACTGGGCTAGCAGAACTGATAAGAGTGATGTTTAATGGCTCATTTGGAAGCTATTGCTCATGTATACGTGCTTTTTTTCAGTTTTAGTGCAATATAGCGCTTAAAACAACATTTTTTATGCCACTTACTAAGTAGAAAAGCTCTAAAGTACAAAACAGGTACAATTGTAATAGCTATGTTCCAGAACCCTTAACTTGAGGCTTACAAGAACCCCTTCGGTACACTCCCCCTCCCAACCCTCTTAGTAAATTTCATAGATCCCTGCTCGTCAGTGAGTTACTGAAACATTCACAGGCTACCACACTATCGTAGATAGATGTTTAATTGCTCAATCAAAAGCTATTGCTTAAATTTACTAGGTTTATAAAAATTCTACAATCTATTAGATTTCACGAATTTCAATGTTAACTAGCTTCTGGGGAGAATTTGTAATGAACTCATTATCATAGTTTAAGCATTAACCGGAACCTAGTAAAGAGCAAACCACATCTCATTGCACCTAAAAGTTAAAAAATATTAAAAAGGTCTTTTTCTCTACTTCTTTTTTTCCGGCCCAGCGGGTTACCAGAACATCATACAGAGATACTTAAGAGCTCATTCAAAAGCTATTTCTCACATATACGTGGTTCCTATATATTCCTCCGTCTGCAAGTGGCATATGGCACGAAAAAAGCTCTTTTTGTGCCGTTTCTCGAGGGTGGGGCTAGCGGGCTATCATAATATCTTAGATAAATTTTTGATAGCTCATATAAAAATATTGGTCATATCTATGTTCTTCTATAAATTCCACCATCTGCAAGTTTCAAATGGCACTAAAAACGACACATTTGGTTTCATGTCTCAAGTGGAAAAGCTGGGGCTAGTGGGCTACCAGAACTTTTTAGAGTGATGTTTAATGACTCATTTAAAAACTTCTGCTCATATCTACGTGCTTTTTATCATTTCTACCATTTATAAGCGAGATATAGCACTGAAAAGAACACTTTTGGTACCACTTCTTAGGTGGAAAATCTTGGAAGCATAAAACGGTATTATTGTAACGATTATTGTCAATAATCCTTAACAGGAGGTTTGCAAGAACACATTCCACAAACGCCAATAGATTAAATCAAACAGTTCGTGGTAACGAACTGTACTAATGAGTGACCCGGCTCATTAGTAACAGAAACTCTAAAAGATGAAATATTGATACCAAAAGATACCTCAAAAGAATCAGATTTTTATGCTGACTTTAAATATATAAGCTCCTACAAGTTTAGTCTTGCCCATCAAAACTTACAAGCTTGAGAAAATTGCCTCATTTTCGAAAAAATGGGGAAACACCCCCTAAAAGTCATAGAATCTTGATGAAAATCAGACCATCAGATTCAGTGTATCAAAAATCTTGTAGTAGAGGTTTCAAGCTCCTATCTGCGCAAATGTGGGATTTTGTGATTTTTGCCAGAAGAAAGATCAAGGATGTGTGTTTATTTGTTTTTGTTGTTTTGTTTTTTTCCCATAGGGGTGATCGTTTCGACCCAGTGGTACAATTATGTCGCTAGAGGATTCATTTTAACGGAAATTAAAAGTTCTAGTGCCATTTTTAAGTGCAAAAACTGGAGGGCAACTTGGCTCCCTCCCACACTAATTTTTTTCCCAAATCACCGGATCAAAATTTTAAGATAGCCATTTTGTTTAGCATAGTCGAAAAATCTAATAGCTATGTCTTTGAGGACAATTTAATCTCCCACAGATCCCGGGAGAAGGGTTGTAAGTTATGAACTTTGCCCATCGTTTCCATATAGTACAACAGAGGCTAATGATTTTAAAATGCCAGTAGCCTCCTTAACACACTGAGAATTCAAGTTTTGAATCAAGGGTCAAAAACTGGTCAAAGTGTTTCCACTATTTTTAAGAGATGCTCCGCATTAGTAGTTAATATTTAGTTTGATTAAATTTAGCTCTGAAAAATTTGTGTGTACAAAAATGTTCTTAAACATGTTTATACAACTTTTGAAAATAAACATTGGAATTAGAGTGAAAATTTGGGAGACTTCTGGGAAATTCTGAGCATTGTGTCTGAGTTAGAAAAACCCCTATCACTTGGGCTAGAAAGAAGGCAAAGACAATATACAGGCCCAAAATACCAAAGTGACTTTTTTTTTCAATTAGTTGAAGTGAGACAGATTGCTACATTGTTAAAAGGTAACTTAAACTACAGTCTTTACTATAGCAGAAATATTAGAAAAAAAACCCTTGTAGTTCTGATTAGATACTTTTATGATGGGAAAGGGAAGTAAAGAGGTATTTTTTGTTTTTAGTCTCTCTGTTGACTCATTTTTAAAAGTTTGGCAAAAAATTGCCAAAAAGCCTTATTTATTATCAATGGATTACCATAAAAAGCAAAAAACAAAACAAAAACAAGCAAAACAAAGTTGATTTAGTTTTAAAGAATCTTTGACTACACAAATGATCTTAAACATGTTTATACTACTTTTGAAAATAGACATTTTGAAAGCAATTACAGTGAAAATTAGGGAAACTTCTGGGAAATGAAGAGGTTTTTTTTGTTTCTAAATTGGCAAGCATGATTCAGAAAATCTGTCACGCCTTATTGACCATCAAGTATGGAAAAAAACGGCTCAGCTAGCCAAATTGTGTCCATAGCACTATGCTTTGATGGAGCCACTTTCAAGAGCAAACCTTTACTAAAACAATTGTGCCTCACATGATCTGCATTTACAATCTAACCATAAACTTAACCTTGTGTTTAAAGATTAAAGATTAATTTGTTTAAAATAGCCTTCAATGTTATAAATATGGCAGCAGGAGAACCATCTATAGTGAAAGTCTCACCAAGAATAATTGCAGTTGAAATGGTACGAAACCAGGGTTCAGGACAAGCTGCGTCCCTATTGAGCGGATTAAAACGCATCAGTTTTTTTTTATTGACGTTAATTTGAAGTCCATTATTCCTGCACTGATCAGTGAAACCATTTTTCAATTCACCTTGGAACTGGGGTATTGCTTGGGATTTATACATGAAAAATTCGATCAAGGTGGACAGATCATCGACGTATTTAAAGCGTTCATCAAAATCAACAAGAACATAAGTTGATCACAGCCAAGAACAATAAGGCGACCAGCATAATTCTAGTAAGTGCATACCTGCTAGTAAAGGGATTTTTCTGTTCTGTTCCTGATTGAGATTTGTTCCTGATTATTATCTTGATTTCGTGGCTTAAAGCTTTGAAAAGAAACCCACGAACAACGACACAAAACCGATGAGTGGTTTTATTTCACCTAAAAATTCGGGGACATCCTTCTACCCTTAGAATACATTTACTAGTGTTCAATCTACAAAATGATGAAAGAGACGCACTGTCTAGTTTTTCGTTGGCGTTTTGAAATGACAACAGCCAACTATTCGAACCATGACGTCAATATTATCCATGTATAATTTAAAACTTTTCGTGGACATTTTACCTGAACACGTTACCCTGGTTTTCATCGCATCGTTTGACCTCTGTCTTATCTTCTATGTTTTTGCAGTCAGAAGCTAGAAGAGCCCGTTTGTTATTATACCATTAGTCAAGGCTGCGTTTCTGTCTGAGGGCGTATACATTCACAGAAGTAACTCTTCCATCATTTTCATTTTCGATTAAAATTATTGGGCCTAAGGCAACCAAACGGTCCATTTCAGTACCATTCACATTTATTTTACGTTTAGCTTGTGTGATCAGGATGATCACAGAAGTGAGAAATCAGATATAATAGTGGTGAGTGCCATGTGGTAGGGTCTGACAGGGCTACAGTTTCTTCTGACAAGGCATATACCCTTAGATTTTCTCCCAAAATGTAACAAAGTAAGACGAACGATAAAAGGTAAAATACACTGAAGATATTGGAAGGTAAATTAAAAAGATAAGTAATTGTAGTATTATAGGATATATTTTAAGTAGTTTGAAAATTGTTTTGAAAACTGCTTCTCTGATTGTATTAAACTTGTAATTAAAATTTATAAAGAAAAACTTACAAAATTCACTAAACAGCAAATCATAATGACATTTAACTAGAAGAAAAATCTGAAAAACTATAAAGCCTATTACTTTCAGCTTCCTCGATTACCTGATTGGAGGTGAGAGTCCTTGGACGACGACAGGGAGGTTTTCTAAGCTACATCAGAGTTATCTGTTCAATCTAATTGCTGATAAATCTAACAATTTCAAGTCTAGAGTTGAAAGATTTAAGATTACACCTTGTTTTCTTATAACTTATTCTTGACACTTGCTCTTTTTTCCTCTTTTCTTAGCTTTGCTTTTTTCATCTTCAAACTTAAGTTAATTTGAGTTGGTAAAGTAAACGCTAAATATCAAAGAACGTGTGGCAGAAATTATAGATGGCATTGAAACACGGATACACGCAAAACTTGGCTAGAAAATGTATATCCTTTGCATTAAAAATTCAAAAAGATAGTACCCACAAAAAGAGATACATGGTCTTGGGAAAATAGGAAAGCTGGAAGCAATGAAGCTGTAAAAAGTGTAACAGCTAAGGAATAGGCTAAATAAGTAGCTGAGGAAAACTTTGCGAGAGTAAAAGGGAAGTCGTAGAACAAAGTTTAGGACACTAAAACCTACGGTAATATAGAGACAGCAAAAACGGATAAGAAACTTGAACGCTTCCAGTAGCTAAACTCGAACAGCTAAAACTTCATTAAACTGAAATATACTAGAAATATGTTGAAAAGACTGTCCAAGGCTAGTTTTAAATGCTTAATTGAATCCGTGTATGTCATTTGTGGAGCAACCGCTGCTGCCTAGTAAAGAGCGATTGACAAATTATAGCAACATAAATTTTAAATCCATGTTTTGAAAAAAAAAAAAATACGTTTTTTAGTGATTCCAGAGCAAAAAATATTATATAGGTTTATCATAATAGTAAGTTTACAATGAAAAAAAAAATTGAAAAATTTGAAAGAGCTCGAACCATCGAAAATGTCGGCAAACCAAAATTGTGGTATACTATTGGAAGACAGTAGGAAGGCTTGACTAGAGAAAGCAATTGCTTTTATAAATTACACGAAGAGTTAAGCTTTATTTATAAAAACTTTTTTTTAAGATTTTATGCAATTGATTTTAGAAATTACATGAATAGTTAAAATTTATTTGAAAAGACGTTTTTAATAGACGATATTTTTTCTATACTTCTGGCTGAATAGGGACCGAATGTCCAAACTTTTGCACTTTCTAGAAGGGAAATGAAGTGGCCAGATTTTTATAAAAGCTTATTGGTGTTTATAATATTTTTAAAACTTTTTACGAAGAAAACGACAAAATCAGAGGCATTTTCTATTTCCAGATCTCAGGAGGATACAATTAGTAACTCTTTTGCAATTTGATCTTTACAGTTTATCAAAATGCTTGCCTTCTACTGTCTTATCACCTTTTTAATCCTTATTTAATTTAAATTTGCTAGTAGCCCCATCTTCGTTTTGAAACATTGTTGTCTACCAAATTTTGAAACTGTCAAGCACTCATTCTTTTTGGATCGATTTTTTTTTATTCAAGACACTCAAATTGTTCGTATAAGCTGTCCCCACTTTTGTTATAGCAGTATTGTAATTAGTTAATAATAAAGAATCTATTCTGCTATTGTTTCTTTATAAGAGATTTTTAATTTAAGTTTTTTTTTTAGTGTTTAGTTTAAGCCTAACTGGCATAAAAGAGATTTGAAATGTTACTGAAGATCTACCTCTTTGACACCTGAATGTGGGTAGCCTCTGCTTTCTAAAACGAGCCAAAGAAGAAGATGTTGGCGAGAGGGGACGACAAGAATATATGAACCCTAAAAATAATCTGCTGAATAGTGAATATCATATTTCCAAAGTGATAAGTACAAAGCTAAGTTTCAAACAGTTCGTGGTAGCGAATTGTAAGTAAGGAGCGACCCGGCTCAATAGTAACTGAAACTCTAAGAAACGGAACATCAAAAGAATCTGATTTTTATGCTTATTTTAAATATATAAGTTTCATCAAGTTTAGTCCTACCCATTAAAAGTTAGGAGCCGGAAAAAAATTTGTCTTATTTTTGGAAAAGGGGGAAACACCCTCTAAAAGTCATAGAATCATAATGAAAATTACACCATCAAATTCTGTGTATTTGAGAACCCTATTGTTGAGGTTTCAAACTCCTATTTCCACATATGTGGAATTTTGTATTTTTTGTCAGAAGAAAGATCACAGATGTGTGTTTTTTTTTTTCCCAGGGGTGATCGTATCGACCCAGTGGTCCTGGAATTTCGTGAGAGGGCTCAATCGAACAGGAATAAAAATCTCTAGTGCACTTTTTAAGTGACCAAAAATTAGAGAACAACTAGGAGGACTCCCACGCTCATTTTCTCCCAAGGTCACCGGATCAAATTTTGATATATCCGTTTTGTTCAGCATAGTCGAATTATTTAATAACTATGTCTTTGAGGATGACTTAATCCTCCACAGTCCCCGGGGGAAGAGCTGCAAGTTATGAACTTTGCTCAATGTTTGCAGGGGGGATTTTTTTGGTGTGTGTGTGGGGGGGGGGTCGGGGAAATTTGATTACGGGGGAGGATCTTTCCATGGACGATTTTTCCATTGGAGAAGATAATTTATATGAAGGGGGCGCTGGATATCCCAACATTATTTGAAAAAAACGGTCAGAAATTAAATAAAAGAAATTAGTTTTTTCAACTGAAAGTATGGAGTAGCATTAAAACTTAAAACGAACAGAAATTATTACGTATATGATGGGGTTCGCCCCTCGTCAATACCTCGCTGTTTACGCTGAAGTATTTTTAGTAATTTTGAAAGAGTTATAATTCTAGCTAAATAGCCTTTGTGATTCAGGAGTCATTCTTAAACAACTGAAACAAAAAAGAAACTTAGGTTATTATAAGGTTATTATTAGTTAAAAAAAAACTAAAATTATTATGTAAATTTTGTTTTAATTATTCATATGCGGTGAGCCAAATTCAAAACCTTCATTATTTCAAAAACATTCAGAAATTAAATTAATTTTTTTTTAACTTTAAAGCTTAAAACGAACTGAAATTATTCCGTACATGAAAGGGGCTCTCCCTTCTTCAACGCCCCGCTCTTGAAGATAAAGATTCGTGTTGTTTTAAAAAGTAGAACTCTGACAAAGAGTCAAACTTGCCTCGATTAAAGCATTGACTCAAGTGTTGCCTCGATTACAGAGCAATAAATCTTAAATGTATATAAATGTATAAATCTTAAATGGCCCACTTAAGAAGCTTTTTTGCCTGTCATTCCACACAAATTAACGGTCAATTCTAAATTCTTAGTTCAACCTGCCTAAGAACATAGGTAAGCGTGCCTTGTTTACCTCTCATTCCAGGCAATCTAATGGTCCTATGTCAATTATAAATTCTTGGTCAACCTGCCTGAGACTCTAGGCAGGCGTGACTTGCTAAAAAGATAACAAACAAGTATCTGTCCAATAAGAGAGGCACACTTGCTCCCGCCGGTTTACCCGTGCCATATAACTAAACACTTGGAAAACTATAGGTTCTGTGACTATCTAAGCTTTATGACTATCTACCTTAGTTCTACTGCCCTAGGAATGACGCATGGACGGATAATAGATAGACATATCTATTAACTAATGAACTAGCAATTTATTTATACAATCCTAATAAGGGGGTTTAATGCCAAAATTGCCTCTCACTCAATTGGACTATCTGTCTTGGCTTTTTCTACAATTAGCCATGACTTGATGCCCACAACTATTCGGTTTTAAGTCAAAATGTATATTTATTTTTCTGAGCCACTTTATATTGGAGGGTTGGTCGTAAAGACTTCCAATGGGGCTAACGGGCATATAAATTAAAAGGTCTACTGCCCTTTTCAAGAGTTAAAATGTTCGATGGGCATCCTGCCTCCTTTACTTGCCTTTTTTTGTAGCCACCGTGGAACTTTCAGAGGTAAGTTGAAGAAGACGTTAAAATATATCAAAACACAGTATAAGTATTCATGTTATTAAAAGGATGTATCTGTAAGTCTTCAGTGTGGGTATAAAATGAAATTTTGAGGGAATACTGTTAAAAGTGATTAGAGAGTATCTATCTCCCTTTCCGTATCCGCTTTTTTCTTGTCTCCCTCTCCAACCTCCAAAAATATTCCATCAAAGTTTTGAGAAATTCATTCTTTTCAAAGTAGTTGGAAGGACCAATAAAATATGCTCAGCGATAAAGTTGCCCCCACATCTCTCGGGGAAGGGCAGTAAATAATATATATTGGTAATTATTTAAAAATTTATATTACTATGGTAGTGGTCTCGGACACAACCTAATTTAGAACGAACTCTAGTCCATACGGGAATGATAAGAGCCAGCAAATCGAATCAGTCAGTGTCTCAGAAATGTTAATTTCCCCAATTAACACCCCAAAATATAACTGAAAATCCAGATAGAAAAATAAATACGACAGACACATTAAGATATTGCACCAATGAGCAATTGTGGTCGCTCACATTCGTACAGGAATGCTCCACTTTTGGCTGTATCTGTTTCTTAAAAAAAAACATCAAATTTTCAGTTTACATGGTAAATGCTTTTGTGTTGGAAAATATTACCAAACAATTTTTGCAGTATCCCGTTTATTATAATTCTTTCTCAACTCAGTGCCTTATGTCAAAATGTAACTCTAACTGCTGAGTGTAATGTAACAATCATTGTCATAAGTAGATAGAGCTGTAGTGTGAAGACAGGGGTGAACCTAGAGTAGCTTTTATCACGTTGAAACTTATATAAGAAGATATATTTACTTTAGTTAGAATTAATAAATACAAAAATAAGAGACGTATAACTTTTCATTGCTGATTAGGGACGAGCTACTCTTTCCATGGTCTTAGATCCATTTTAGGTATGCCATTACTGGAGCAAGTGAGTCTCGGGTTGAATTTTCCAGGTACCCGAAATACCATCGGCTGTAGAATCTTTATGTCATCTGAGTTATCACAAATAAGGCGAGCAAGAGTGTATTTCCTGATTTCTTCTAGTTGACCTGAAAATAGAATTATCATTTTTGTTTAACTCAGTTATAATTCTAAGGGTGCTGGACATAAAATATAAAAATATAATCCATCAGACTACCAAAAGTCAGTGCAAGAAAAATCAGCAAATAATTCCAGCGTGCAACAGACAAAGATGGAAAAAATACAAATAGAAAAATGCGTAATCAGATCCTCAATTAATATGCTTTTCCTACAAAATTACAAGCAAATACCAAACAGAAACTATCAAAACCAATATGTTTGTGGGGAGCCTATGCTTGTAACTGGCTTGGACCTTCACAGCTATAATACAAGGAACATAGACGTGTTTCAGTGGCAACTAGTTGAAACGAACTGGTCCGTATTTTCTGCCCAGCACGTCTTACCGAATTCTTTGAGTCATTCACTATTTGTGGTTTGGTGTGAGCACAACTGAAATATTTTCCAGAAAGATTTGAGGAATTCTTATAATTTGAATTATCCGTTTCTTTCTTTTTGTTTTAGTGCCATAAGTGAATTATTACGTGAGGTATGTCGTTAGTCCATTAGTATGGATTATTATTAGGTCTTTGTTTATTTACATAAATACATGTGTTTACATAGATGCATGTGTTTAGGTCTGAATTGACCCAACAAACTAAAAAGGTTCCCTGGCTTTAAAATTTTTAAAATTTGTTCTTTAACAAAGCGATGTCCCTCGATAAAACAGTGTTGTCATTTTTTTTTTTTTTTAATTTAATATTAGATGTTCTACTCAAGAAATATCGAAACGAACACCCAAAAAGAAACACCGAACAATTTGTAATTAGTTTCCTACATTTTCTAAACGAAATAACCCTCAATTATTTTTTACTTACGCAAAAACACTCGCAAACGCTAAAGAAAAACTCGGAACACTTTTGTCATTAGATTTCAATGGTTTCTTTGCATACTTATAGCCTTGATTATTATGCTACCCCTTCAAAATTACACACAAGCACCAAGAAGAATTGACAGAACACAGTTGTTATTGGTTTCCTATGTTTCCTACACATGACAATAGCCTCAGTTAATATACTGCCTCTATAAATTTATACTCAAACCTAAAAGAGAAAAGACCAAAAACGAATATATAGTAAATAAACACAGTCTTCTATATTTATGGGCAAAAAGCGTTTCAGTTGGTAAAAGTCTATACAAAGTGTGTTTCACTCACTTAGTAAAAGCGTGTTTCAAAAGTTGTTTTTCAATTTCATTGGTTTACCTATGATTTTTTTATATCTTATTAGGATTATTCCTTGGCCCTCTGCTTGAAAAGAAAGGCACTAACACTACGTTTAAAAATCTGATTGGCCATGTGTGTGTAATGTCTTTTTCTTTCTGTGCATAAACATTGAATGGCTTAGCCCTTAACTGGGAGGGTGAGGTCTATTAGACCCCAGCATACAGTGTTTTTTCAATCTCTTACCACGAGGTATATTTAGGAGGCTGATATCACGTATATTCTTCGCACCAGTTGAGCTCTAAACAAAGGTGGAAAAACATCTCGAAATCACTTACAGGCGCTTAGATAAAACAAGGGCTCTTGGGTCCTTAGGGCTCTTGGGTCCTTAGGGCTCTTGGGTCTTACATAAAACAAGGGCTCTTGGGTCCATCCAACCCCACTCTGAAGTTTGTGCAAAATTTTTGTGACTTAGCAGATAAATTAAGTTTAATTTTTATTAGCTTTTTAGAGAACGATTACTTTCGTTTTAAGTTATTTAAAATAATCCCAGGACTAAAAGCAAGTGCAAAACAATAAACCTTCTTTTTTTTAATCAAACAGTTCGTCGTAACGGAAGTCAGTAGTAACCGGGGTCAATAGTAACCGAAACTATAAAAAATTGAATTTTGATACCAATAATTACATAAAAAGAATTACATTTTAATGTTGATTTTAAATATATAAGTTTCATCAAGTTTAGTCTTACCCATCAAAAGTTACGAGCCTGAGAAAATTTGCCTTATTTTAGAAAATATGAAGAAACAACCCCTAAAAGTTGTAGAATCTTAACGAATCACACTGGCAGATTCAGCGTCTAAGACAACCCTATTGTAGAATTTTCAAGCTCCTATCTACAAAAATGTGGAATTTGTATTTTTTGCCAGAAGGCAGATCACGGATGCGTATTTATTTGTTTTTTTTTTGTTTTTTTTTAACCCAGGGGTAATCGTATCGACACAGTGGTGGGTCGACGGAAATGAAAAGTTCTAGTGCCCTTTTTAAGGGACCAAAAAATTGGAGGGCACTTAGGCCCCCTCCCACGCTCATTTTTACCAAAGTCACCGGATCAAAATTCTGAGATAACCATTTTATTCAGCGTAGTCGAAAAACCTTATGACTATGTCTTTGAGGATGACTTACTCCCCCACAGTCCCCGTGGGAGGGGCTGCAAGTTGCAAACTTTGACCAGTGCTTATTTTCATAGGGATTTTTTGGTTTGGGGGAGAGGGGGTTGAGAAGGAGGATACGTTGGGGGAGCTTTCCCTGGAGGAATTTATCACGGGGGAAGAAAATTTCGATGAAGGGAACGCAGGATATTCTAGCATTATTTAAAAAAAGCAATGAAAACATAAATATGAAAAAGTTTTTTCAGCTGAAAGTAAGGAGCAGAATTAAAACTGAAAACGAACAGAAATTATTATAAATTTGATGGGCTCACCTCCTCCTAATATCTCGCTCTTTACGCTAAGGCATTTTTAGTAATTTCAACTATTTATTCTACGGCTTTTGTGATTTAGGGGTCATTCTTAAGAAATTGGAACAAAATTTAAGCTTTAGTGTAAAGAGCGAGGTACTGACGAGGGGGTGAACCCCCTCATATACGTAATAAAAACATAAGAATACAGAAGTTCGTTAAGTAATCTAATTTATAAGTTACGCATATCTTTTAATAATAAAACATTCGTAAAAAATTAAAAGTTCTAGTTGCTTTTCTAAGTAACTAAAAAATCGGAGGGCAACTAGGCCTCCTCCCCAGCTCCTTTTTTCTCAAAATTATTCGATCATAGCTATGAGAAAGCCATTTAGCCAAAAAAAATAAATATGCAAATTTCGTTTTAATTATTCATCTGCGGATAGCCAAAATCAAAACATGCATTGATTAAAAAACGTTCAGAAATTAAATTTAAAAAACAAGGTTTTTTAACGGAAAGTAAGGAGCGACATTAAAACTTAAAACGAACAGAAATTACTTCGTATGTGAAAGGTGCTGCTTCCTCATCAACGCCCCGCTCTTTACGCTAAAGTTTTTATTGTTTTAAAAAGTAGAGTTAAGAGAAAGAGTCAAACTTTGGCGTAAAGAGCAGGGCGTTGATGAGGAAGCAGCCACTTTCACATACGAAGTAATTTCTGCTCGTTTTAAGTTTTAATGTCGCTCCTTACTTTCCGTTAAAAAAACTTGTTTTTTCATTTAATTAAAATCCAAACTTGATGTTACTTTAGCTGATGTAACGCCCTTTCTTGGTCCGTGTCACTATTCTAATTTCACCTTAAAATCTTTTCTATTGGTTTCGTGCCAAAATTCTGTAATTTCCCAATTTGGGTAAAATAGGGAAACCAAGAGATTTTTAAATTAGTATAAGAAAAGAAATGACGACAGGTTTATTGATGAAGGATAGAAAGTATAATTAATGGAAACATCATTAATATATTCCTAAGCCTTGAACACAATATCATAACAAAAGGAAAACAAAAGCAGAAAAATAAACAAAGGACCAAAATCATAATGAGTTCCCCGGTAAAAGTTTACCCGAATTGTGTTTATCTTAAAGTAATAGAACTACTCTTGGTAATTTACTAAAAACCATTGGAAAAATAAACTCCTAGGTTTCCAACACACATTAGAACACAACAAAGAGTTATTTGATTTAATAGTCTCTACTCTGATCTTAATTATTTTTATTTGTAACGCTTGGATCCCTCCCTAAGAATTTGGGAGTCATAGTGAGTCAGAAGATGTAATTTTTTTTATACAATCGACGTCACAGAGATGCAAGCCCTTTTACATTTTTTTGCATCTCTTTGGAGTGTTAAAATCAGGCAGTGAGGATTATAAAGGTCTCTTTCCAGCTGATGCAACTGCGTGGGATATTTTTCGTTCTATGATGAGCCTGAAGCGATTCCTGTATTTGGTAAACTGTTTTTGGTTCAATAATAAGCACACACGCCACGAAAGAGGTGGACCTTTATCTCACGCCAAGGAGGTTTTTGACCTCTTCGTCGCAAACTGCAAAGCAAATTAATCACCAGAAGAGAACTCGAAAATTGATGAAACGCTAATTGCATTTAAAGGACCGTACAAATTTTGCATTTTTAGGACGGTGCAAAAAATGCATTTTTAGGACGGTGCAAGAAATGCACGATCCCTCAAGACCGAACAAAATATGGGATAAAAATTCAATGCCCAGTGGTCTTGAAGACATTCTATCTGTCTAAAGCTTTTGTCTATGATGGAAAGGAAACAACTATATCTGAAATCCGGAATGCTTAAATTCCAACATGAACTGTCATGACCACTGTCGATCACTTGAAGAGTTCGAACCTCAACATCACAGCAAACAACTGGTTCACGCCTGTAGAGCTTATAGAAATGCTCAGACCCTTGGGAGTCGCCTACGTAGGCATAGTGAGAAAGCAAAATAGAGAAATCCCACCCATTTCCTCACTAGTCGTATAAGGGAACCCAGCTGATCCATTTTCGGGCTTAGAGACAATCTGGCCCTGGTGTCGTTTGATCCAAAGAAAAATAAAGTAGCAATTCTTGCTTCATCGATGCACTTTTAATCAGATATTGATCACGACAGCAGTAAACCAGAGATGATCATGACGTACAGCCCAACAAAAGTGGAGTAGACTTTCTAGACCAAAGGTGTACTAATTATACGACTAGCTGCTGCATGATAAGATGGTCCGTGGCTGTATGGTATGCAATCATGGACATAGCTGGAGTCAATGCAAAAGTCATTCTGAGTTACTCAAGACCTCAAGAGAATGAATGGACCCAAAGAAAAATGCCGATAGAGCTAGGATGATGCCTCATCAACCCACAACAGAGGATCACAGAAACCCTTCAAACGATCCCACGAGAACTGCGTTTTGATTGACAACAATAGAATATTTTCAGCTCATAAGCGTCCCCCATGTGTCCTCTTCAGGTTCGAATGACTGAAAAGGTCGTTGCATTCAACCTCGAAAAAATAACAAAAAATCAAAGTATACCGGCAGTGAATACTAAAGAAGTGTGTGTATGGAACATACCGAGTTCCTATACCTCAAATGCGAATAGTGGGATGATTTCTCTTTTTGTCCAAATCCTTCAATAGCTCAATAGCCTATACTTTAACAAAAATGCCATAAGAGAGGGATAGGCAGTTTCTATAAAAACAAATTATGTTCGTATATAGAGCAAAATATTTTAAAATTTGGTAAGTCCATTCGTTTGCCCATTTATGTACCTTGCCCACACGGTCCCAGGAACAAGCATAATCTCTTTCCTCTTCGATTAAAATTAGTTTCAAAAACCTTTTTAACTGTTAAAGTCATCGTCTCTTTTTTTCTTCCTTTTTTATGTTCTAATCCTAATTTTGTCCTGCCTGTTTTCTCTACTTTCTGGGTTTCTGTTTGTCGCTATTATTATTGGTACTACCAGTTTTTTTTTAAGTTTTTATCTCACTTTTTTAAAGTTTATTCTGTTTTATCTTTATTTCAGGTGCATTTTGTGATTTACCGTATGGTTAATCATTCTTTTAGTGTTGTATTATTGTATTTTTTGGTTTACAACAAGCCGAGCTTCTTGGGCCGAACAACCGTTTTTAATACTGTTGTAGTATTAATAAAATGACTGATTAATTGAGCAATGCTGATAATGATGTTTGGGTTTTTGTTTTAACTGTTCAAGAGCTTTTTGCCCTCGTGGTCTACTGATCTTTGGAAATACAAAATAAAATCAATAAGATTTTCAACCACCTCACTTCCCATTAAATCTGAATTTTCCATCGAAACCCTGGAACCATATATGCCCAACTCTGCACTGGAGGTTACCTATTAGAAGTCTACTCGTATTTTAAGCAGGCTGAGAATTTTTCAGTTGCGTTGCACATCAGTTGCACAATTCATGCACATCAGTTGCGTTGCACAATTAATGTCAAAGACCTCTTATTATAAGATTCGCCAACATTGAAAATAGGGCAAGTTTATGGTATTTTGGAAGATTATAGATGCGACATATAAATACGATACATAAGATACGATATACGTACATAAGATATGCGTACATAAGATACGACATATAAAATAGGGCAAATTTGTGGTTGGTCAAATATCTCAAATCTCTTTTATGTTTGAAATTTTAGGCTTAGAACAAAAAAAACTAAGCATAAGTGTTTAAATAAAAAACAATGTTCAAAGATTAAATCAACAAGGCATTTCTTGCTTTTCTTCTAGAGTCGAACACAATACACGGTTGAAAAAAAAAGCTTTTATACTAGGCACATACTAAAGTCACACGGTTCAGGATTCAAATAAATTAGAGAATCCCTAAGGTGGCTGAAGTAAAATCAAGGATTTTCAAAATAATATTCTGTCTATTAAATTTTCGGATTTATTTTAAATATGAAACAAAAAATGAACAAAACCTTTTAAACTGAAGATTTATGATATCAGTACAACTGTTTTTCTTGGAATAGCATCCTAAAGACACGGGTGTCGTATTCGATACCGTATTCATTTATTTAAATCATTATAGTACCACTCAAAAATACACGCTACATTTCGCTGCTTTTACAATCGCAAAGGAAACACAACAAGTTTTTAGTTTAAACAAAATCATCTTACCTGGAGTGAAAGATCCGTGCTGACCTCCATGTTCGTAGAAAAATCGGTCTCCCTCTTTCAGCCTAGCAAACTGATCTGCAATCAAACATGTGAAAGTAGGACCCACCATTCCTCCAGGAACTTGTCTTTCGGATAGACCACCAACATACAGGTCTATATCTTCAACACTTGAATACATTGATTTCAATCTCGCTACGACCTAAATATAAATATGTATATGTTATTATCAACGTAGGATTAAAACATTCAATAATTTGTTTTTTCAGTGACACACTATAGCACTGCTCATGACCGGCATTTATCCTCCCGGAAAACAAACCTCAAAAACACTCCTCCGGAAAATACAACTCCGCAGATAATACCCAACCTCCCCCCTCCCGATAAATACTACCCTCACACGACTGGTTGGTCTCCAGTCCCTTTGGACTTTACAAAAAGGACTAGAACTCTCAATTTCTGATCTAATGAGCACACTCCAAAGTTTTTTGTGACCTTGAGGTGGAGGTGTGGATTAGGAAGGGGCAGTCCCCCTTCTGTGCATAGTAAATTCTGTTCATTTTGGGGTTTAATGTTACTCTTTACTTTCATAATAACAGCGTAGGCCAGAAATATTCCCAGGAATCACAAGGGTGTAGAAATCAATTTTACATTTTTATGTGTTCTTTAAAGTTTAAAAAGTTAGAGAACTTTTTGCTGGAAAATATCCTTTTGCTGGCTTTTTGCAGGAAAACTATTCTAACAGGGGAGGGGATTACCGGCGTGATTTTAAAAACAATAAGAAATTAAAGTCTTTTTCAAAATAAAATGCATGAGAGTTTGTTGGTTCCCAAAGCCAACTCGACTTTCAAAGGAACGATAAACCTTCTTAAACTTTTGGTAATGTTTTAAGCTGTTTTAAGCTTCTTAATGTTTTAAGCTGAATTTTTATGATTTTTGCCTATGTTTTTTCCTTTTTTTTTAATTTGCCACCCTCTACTGCCAAAAATTGCAGAAGTTCATATGGAACTCTTTTCAACAAAAATGGAGGGGGGAGGGGATTATGTTTACACTGGGAGTATTTCCCGATAGAGGTATTTTTCACGGGTATTTTCTATTTAGGAATTGTAGTTCCCATATAACTATATACCCTATATACGAGGCTGACAAAAGACTAGCAATCAAAAAGTAATTTTAAAGAGATCCTGCAGGATCAAGGTTGTTAAAGCAGCTTTAAAAATTTTAAACTAGGTTAAATTAAAGGATACTGTTGATAAAGACTGATGTTTCTAGTGAAAGTCCTAGAACTTCACTGCTTACGCATGTATACAGTATTTTACACCGTTGGTTCTTGATGTTACCTCTAAAGCACGCGTTTTTGTAATCCCAACATTTCTAACTTGCACTAAAAGGACCGGACAAAGGATTTGATCATTAATCTTTGATATATTCATTGACTAAGTCGAAATATTTTTTTTTTTCTTAAATTACATTAAAAGCTTCCTTAAAAAAGAAATGTTTACGATTTTGTATTAATCTATTTACTTTTCGATCTAACAGACTCAAACCAAACCTTGGTGACTCAATTCTGATCATTAAAAAAGTTACGCTTCAGAAATGGAATGTTGATTTTTTTTTTTCTTTGATTTTGTTCTATTTGTGTCCTCTGGTGGCTGACAAAACGTATTTGACAGTAGGTAGTCTTCCATTTGAGCTTAGATCAAACCTTTTGAGTCTATTTGAATATACTTTGGGTCTAGGTGTCACCCCCTAAAAAAATACCCTCCTCCCTCCCACTGAAAAACTCCTCCAAAAAATTCCCCCCGTGGAGAACACTCCTCCAAAAAACTATCCCTCCCCCGTGGCATTTCGGTCTCTAATCACTTTTGAATTATAAAAAAATGAATGAAATTCTTCACTTCTGATCGAATGAACGTCCTCTGAATTTCTACGACCAGGAGGTGGAGGGGTGACGATCCCCTTTCCATACGGAATGATTTCTGCTAATTTTGGGGTTTGATGTTACTCTTTATTTTCATAATAGTAGCGTAGACCAGAAATATTACCAGAAATAAAGATGGATAAAATATAAATTTCACATTTTTATGTGTTTTAAAGTTTTTTGTATTCCCACCCCCCTAAAAAAATTCCCCAAACTAAAGTCCTGGATGGGGCCCTGGGGATTATATATCAGTTTCTAAATCCACCCTCCCCTCCTCTCTTCTTTAGAACTAATTATATATTTCTATATAATTATATATATTATATATAACATTTGCATATAAGGTTTTAAAATTCTGCAACGGGGTTTCCTGATTGTTCTGTGCTCAGGGAGGGAGAGAGATGCCTCATACGGCGCATTTTAATTTCAAAACATCCTTGATCTCATTGAGTCTTGATGCAGATAAAGATTGTTACAGAGTTAGTTCTAAGGAAGAGGCAAGGGGAGTGTGTAGGCATAAATTGATGTATAATCTCCAGGGCCATATCCAAAAATTTGGTTTAAGGAGGAGGAATTTTTTTTTGGAGGGAAAGGGGTACAAAAAAACTTTGACAAACATATCAAAAATGTGAAATTGATATTGAATTGTTCTTCATTTCTCCCTTTCTCATACCCAGCTCCACTTAATGGTCGCAGAAACTTCGGAAGGTGCTCATTACGTCAGGAGCTGAGATTTCTAGTCCTTTTTCTATAAGATGAAAGTTATTGGAGTTTTCCAAGGGGGTTATTTCCAGGGAGTCTTCTAGAGGGTAGTTTCTGAGGAGGGTTATTTTCCAAGGGGAGGGGGTGTATTTTGGAGGGGAAAATTAGTGCAGGCTCCCATTTGTTTTGGCTATTGTGTTTGTTAAGCAGAAAACAAATCTCGGATTCTGGAAATTATATAAAAAAAAAGGTAACATTGTTGTGATATATTGAAAAAGAAGACTTTAAGATTACAGAAAAACAATATACCGAAACTCTCATAAGAAACATAAACGCTAAAGTGCTAACAATAGTAAAATAAATAGTTTTGACCCTCCCCCAAGCGATCATAGGTGCATTCATATCTGATAAACACGACCTTCTAATATTTTTGTGTTGGCTGTAGCCATGGTTAAAATTTTTCAAAACATTAACACATTTACTTTAATCTTGTCATGTTGATCATAAAAAAAAAGTCCCTGTTAATTTAATCAGCAAAGGCTATATCGAAGGATTTTTCAACCATCCCCCTTGAAAATTTTCGTCTGACTGCAAATGCGTTACAAAATGCATATAGCCTAAGTAATTTTTGGTCAATTTTCATGGCTTTTATTGTACCCCTCCCCCTGAAAAAATAGCCCCCCTCCAACAAAAATCCTGGTTATGCTCTCGTTAGTAGCACTTTCACTCCGTAAAAAATCAAATATTAAGAATACGTTGATTCTAAAAGACCGCTACACCCTTAAAGAACAACAATGCCTTCATAAGCTGTTTGGGGTCATTTGCCTACAACTTACTTTTTGGTTTTTTTGTTGGAAACGTTTCTAATTTTTTAGAAAATTTGGAATCAGCTACTGCCAAGAACTGAGTAACTGTGTGTAAATGACTGTCATTGAAATTCATATTGCCTTTTCGTATTTTTCCTAATTTCTTAACATGTATAGGTAGTCCTCGTCTGGGGTGGGATGATGTCATAAATAAAGATTTAAAGGAAATGGGAACTTCCTAAAAGGGTGTAAAGAGGGAGGCCTTGCATAGATTAGGTTGGAGGAGAAGCGTGCGTAGCTGTGTTGGCCTTAGGCGGCTTGGTGCTGCAGTGAGTTATCAGTAGTAGTAGTAGCAGTAATCCAGCCCTTGTCGTGGGGGCTCTCAGGGGTTTTATCAGCCCCGGAGTTATGGTTATTGGAACTTTGGACTATTTTGAGCAAAATGGCTATCTCTAAATCATTGTCAGTTGCATTTGTAGAAAATAGGGCATGGGGGGTTAGTTTTCCTACGACACCAGCGACCACACGCATTTTACCGTCCATCGTGTATACTATCAAATCTGCCAAAAAACAAAATTTTGGATTTCCTTATTTTGAATTAACGAAAAATCTAGTTTAAATCCAGGTAGCTGTGTTGGCCTCAGGCGGCTTGGTGCTGCAATGAGTTATTAGTAGTAGTAGTAGTAGTAGTAGTATAGGGTTAACGAAGCTTCTACTTAATCAAACTGTAATCATTAAATCTCGTGGTCTCTGTATTTAGCACTTTAAAGGAATAAAAATTCAAAGTTAGGTAAATTTTCACGAGACTTTGAGACCTCCAACATAGCTGATTCTCGGTGACCACAAAATGTGGATTATAAACATCAACTTTCATTCATAGTTATGGGTTAAGCATGTCCTATGGGCGTGCCAGGAATAAGAATTTCCTTCAATGAATACAAGTATGAATTAATTATGCAACAATTAGCCTACTAATAATCCAAACAAATATATAGCTAACTCTGCTGAGTTGTTCCTGAAGTTGTCTGGACTAAGAAAACAAACCAACAAAATAACGATGCCAATGATGCTAACTTTTTAGTAATTATGAATAATTAAATAGCAAATAAATTTACAAATTCAAATAAAATTAAATAATAAATTTAATAAAATAAAATAAATAAATTTAAATAAAAAATAAATTAAATATATTAAAAAAATAAATATAAAATAACAGTTAGCGTCCAAAATTTCCACAACATTTCTTCAAGCAGCTCAAGCAACAGTGGAAAAAGAAATTAAAAGAAGAAGCATAAATAATGAATTAAAAATAAAGGTTAAAATATGTTTTTTCCTAAAATTTATTTCTAAAATTTGTAAACCTTTTTATTTTCTTAATTATCTTATCATCACTTTTCTGTAATTTATTCCCCGATAAATAAAGGGAAATTTAGATGCTACAATAATGGCAATTGGAACTAACAGCTGTTTTTGTGTGTACTATAATTGTGGTAATCAGAACAAACCTGAAATATGCATGAGAAGCACAAAGGTGAACTATTATTATTATGTTTAAACACAAGGAGAGAGTGATAAAAATCCCGTAAGCCAAAAGCTGGTAAAATTTTTGCCTTTAATGCTCTAATCTCACAAAATCACTGGAAGATTTAATTCGGAGTAAAAATTTATGGATGAACTTCGGATATTTCAATGAGTGGCAAGCAAATCCCAGGATCTGGATCTGCGGCTATGTAACAGAAGTTGATGTCTTTTTTTTGCATTTTGTATGTTTGGGGAAGTTTTTTTTTATAAGAGGAATTTGTATTTAATAAAGGCTATTTTGTGTAGAAATATTGTAGTTTGAATTGCTTGTCAAGGCCCACACTTAACCTAAAGGTTCAGTCCAAGAAATCATGGACTAAAGTTTGATTTGTGAATTGGCAAAGCCTTAAAAAGAATGAACGATCTTTTTAGTGTTAGGCAAAAACTGTATATTTTCTTTGGTACTAGAGTAAATTTAGCCAAAATTAAGTTAACCGCTATCTATTTTTATTACCACATTTAAAAAAGGTTGCTTCTTTTATTGCCACCCTTGCCAATTGCGTGACTTTTGTCACGGCTAACAAAAAGGGCTAGAAAATCATTCAATGAACGATAAGAAATAGGTGATCTATGAGAGAGGCTAGACAAATATGCCCTTTTGGCATAGGTAAACAAAACAATATTATCAGCACTTCGTCTAGGAAAAAAAAGACACAAGAATAAGGCAGTATTCACTCACAAAAATAAAACACCACATTCCTCATTAAGTCGTCCATGCCAAAGACCTTATCATTAGTTCCTTTTTATACTGAACAAATAACCAATAACCAGATTAACCAGATTGACTAATAACCAATAACCAGATTAACCAGATTAACCAGATAACCAATAACCAAATAACCAAGATTGAACAAAAGTTCCTCTAGTTGATCTAACTGCTGTGGGCCTAACATAGACTAGCTACTTTGAAGAGTGCAAACTAAAAGCCACATAACTCCACCGTAATGTGTATACTCTACAAGATTATTACATGGCAAGTCTTTCATCAGATTGTGTGGACCATGACGCTATGCATATTTGAAGACAGTACTTTGCAGTTACCTATAACACAATTGACACTTGAATTAACCTTGACACTTGCAGCAACAAAATCAGAATGCTTTAAAATTCAGAAATTGAAATATTGATTTTTAATATCAAATCGATATTGTTCGTTATCGATCTTTAAACGAAGCCTAGGAGCGGCTATCAAAAAGGCTTGATCGCTGAAAGCAACCTTTCTACTACTGGAATTTCCGATATGCTTATGTATTCTTACCCATTGCAATAAGACCTCTTTAGAAATCACATCTTTCTTTTGGGGGGGAGGGGGTATCTTTATCACTCTTTGTTTTTTTGGCCTTAAGGTTTCATTACTTTCACAGCTTGTCAATTTTGCTTGTCTTTACGTGTCTGAAGCCGGCGAAAGCAAATATTTAAGTGTTCTTTACTATTGCCAGGCTGATTCTATTATTCTTATTAGACGCCCGATGGCTGTCAATCTGCAAGCTCATTGGAATAGATTTTCCCCATATAATTAGATATCTATTCAGATTATTAATTTATGCTTAATACTCTACATTTTTAGAACTTTTAAGGTATACTCACATCACTATTCATTACATCAGTAAGATCTTCAAACCTTCGCGCTTTTCTGAGTCCACAAACTTGACGGTATGCATTGTAGCCATCGAGACCATGGTCACGACCTCTTCTGATATTGATAGATATCAAATCAAAACCATGCTTTTTTCCAGGTCGTTGGAATAAATGGTTTGACACCTCCTCTGAAACCCATTCATCAGCTGATTGGCAACGCTGCTCAACAAGACCTAGAAGTTCAGTTTCATTACGAATTCTATAACCATTATTTTCTTGTCCATAAAGGAAAATATTATTTTTCACTTGTTCTTGAAGATGAATTTGAAAGCAGAAAAAACGTCGGATTTGCATCCAGTAGTAACAATTATAGAGGGAAATATATATCATAGAAGATGGCACAGGCAGGCTTAGATAAAATACAAGAATATTTGAGATTAACTTGATGGGTAAGAAAGATAAACTAGACAAACTAAAATAAGGAAAAAAAAATTTACGGACATTAGATATATGTCAATTAATGCAATTTTATTTATTATATACCAAGCTTTCCTGCGAAATTGCCTACGGCTTGTTTTGGGTACCCGATCTACTGACTTATCTCAAACAGTAGGCTGCACGAAAAGCGTTGTACAATTCTGCTTTCTAGGGCTATAATGAGAGAAATTTTGAGTTCGCTAGGGCCTGATCTGTAGATGAGGGATGACAGATTGCCAAAGATTGTCCTTTTCGATTGTACTTACATTGTACTCATCTAGATTGTACTCATCTAGAGCTATACGGAAAGCAGGTCCTCCTCGGATCGGGTGGCAAGACATCGTACGGGAAATCTAAGGGAAATGAGAAATTCCTAGGAGAGCGCAAGGAGGAGGTTTTGAATAGATGGGATGGAGGATGAGCGATGAGCGTGCGTAGCTGTGTTGGCCTCAGGTGGCATTGCGTTGAGGTGTGTTCTTAGTAATAGTAGTAAGTACCAAAGGAATGAAAACCTCCTGGCAATAGTAATTTATCTAAATCTATTTTTGCTAGACCATCCTTGAAAAATTCCCCCCCTCCCCAGATCAAGATTAAATTCTTATTTCTACTTTTTTTAATTACTCAATTATCATATGAACCCTTTTGTTTTGGGCATGAGAACGTGTTGGTCTATCAAACAGAAAAACATGCTTATGTCTTGTTTAACTCCTCTGTTTTGTTTGTTATTCCATCTTCACAAAAAACAGTTGATTCCCAAAATACTATGACTCAAAAAATTTCCAGTTTTTATATTTGATATAAATTAGCATCTAAATAGCGTAGGAATATATTATTTATCAAAATAATTAGATTGTCTTACGAAAACACATCGTAAAAATAAATCACTAAAATTAAAGCAAACTTTTTAACATCGAAATATAAGACAAGTAACTGTCTTTCTCAATTGGTTTCTGCTCATTAGTTATACCAAATAATAAATTAATTTAGTTTTGAGTAAAATGATATATTTTATTTTCATATCTTTGTAGTCACTTCTATATTTATGCCTGTCGTTTTTTCATATTTTGTGTATGTATGTATGTATGTATTTATTTGTAACCCATCATACAAAATAATGAATTCATGGAGTACATTGAAAAAAGAAGAAGAAGGAAACAACATATCGTAATTAGATTCTAAAATATAAACAAAAATAATTCTACGTAAAAAACAACATTTTGCCATTCATGGCCGGTTTGCTTATTACACATATGTACATTCAGTTCAACTAACTTAGCACGCGGGTCAGACCCCTTATACCTTAGACCGGCATGGAATTGAATTATGTGTGACGGTTTTTTGTTTGCTGACTACAGAGTGCCTTAATTATATCAAAAATATCTTCAAGTGTGTTGGAAAAAACACAAATAGCATAAAGAAAGAAAGCGATCAAAAATGGGTTTTTAAAAGCCAAATGAAAATACTGCAAAAAACACAGAAAGCGAATATTTCGAGAGAACAACCGCCTCTCTTCTTCAGCGCGAACAAACTAATAAGATCAAGGAAAAATCAAAAACCAAAAAACAATTGGGGAAAGTACAACAAAACCAATGAAAAAACCGCCAAAAAATTAACTAAAAATCAATAAAAGGCCAAAAATTAAAAGAATTAAAATATTTGCTTTCTGTGTTTTCTTCAGTATTTTCATTTGGCCTTTAGAAACCTCATTTTTGATCGTTTTATTTCTTTGTGTTATGGCCAATGTGGTTTAAGAAATTATAAGCTAATAGGTTTATTGTTACAGTTTTTCAATCCCTCCCCCTCCTCTAACTAAAATCCTGGATCTGCCCTTGTTGACGTGATTTCTAAAAATTAGCGATTTCTAAAAATTAGCTCTAAAGGAGTTCAGCTTGATTATTCAACACTTTTTTTCCATTTGAAACGTTAATCAAAAATTCATTCCACTACTTTCTAACTTTACTGACTTAATGAAAATCTAACTACAATTTAACTTTTTTTATTCCACAGCATATAGCGCTTTATGAATATTTGGTGCAAAAATACCCTAGTTCGGTCATTGAGTTTTTGTGATTTTCGTCATCTTCCTTCTGGAGGAAGAGGTTGTAAACTTAAAATAGACTAAAATATAGAGTACTTCAATCATACAGAAGTATATTACAGCTACTGCTACTACTAACAACTCATTACAGGACTAAGCTGCCTGAGACCAGCAATCCAAACCTATTCAAAGCTTTATTCTTATCCCCTCCCAAGAAATTCTAATGACTTTTAAACTTTCCCTACGAATTCACTCCTTTCTTTAAGAATCTTTCCTTTCAATTTCATCCGTCTATTATTACTCTGAAAAAATTCTCAGAAATCCTCCTCCGGGCCGTGTCTGTTCTACTCTGTTATATGCATCCAACATCTTCACTTACAATGGTTCCTTCATAAACTAAGTTGCCTACCTGATACATCGTTTTGCTTTCAAGTATCACAGCTTCACCTTCATTTATTCTTAGTCTAAGTGGCCTTGTTTTCAAATCTATTCAAATACCTTAGATATTTTATCCATGGCCTCCGTTTCTTATCTCCTTAATTCATACTTTAAGGTTTTCTTTGCTTCTCTTGCCTTGCTCTTATTTTCATATAGCTGTAACTAAAATGCTTCTTGTACAAACTCCTACTTTCTACCAACTCAAAGTGTTTTCAGTAATATTCCTAGCTTCGTCTCTAACTCTAGTCCCTAAAACACCCTCTGCAGCTTTGCAAACTATTTTTCCAGAATTATTCTATCTGTATTCTACATTGTTGAATTTTAGACTTTTAAGCTTCATGTTCATTTATTCTTGGAAAATCCCTCTCTATGTCTTGTCCTCGAGTCTAGAAGTGTTGTAAGTTCCTGGAAGATGGTTACTTTTCCTAAATTCCAATTTTCTAATAGCTCTAGACATTACTAGATGATTATCTTTACTTTTATTATAAATAAAAGGGTATAATACCATATACCCATCGATCATGCTAGTCTTCAATTTATAATAGCATAGTCCATAAGGCTGGCCGTCTTACCATCATGTGAATACCATGTTAACTTATGGGTCATTTTATGACCAAATACTGCATTGGTTATAACTAGATTGAAATATCTTCAAAATTGTAGCAGTCTGTAACCATTATTATTTTCTTTTCCTGCACCAAAATATCCTAGGTGGAGATACCATCTATCCCTGTTCTTATCCACCTGGAAGTTAAAATTCCCCAATAAAAACACTATGTTTTTATATGGGATGGTGTCCATTTATTCCTGTAACTGTAGGTAGGATATATGAGAGTCACTACAGACTCCATAGTGTACATATACTATAATGACTGATGCCTTGCACTTTCTAGGTGTAAGATAAGCAGCCAGAATTACATTGTTAAGTCCTTCTCAATGTTGGCAAGACCTAGAAGCTTCTTTGTTTGTCACGAGCCCTACTCCCTGATAATGCACACCATCTTTCTTTGCTGAGTATAAAAATTGCATAAATAATAATTGCATAAAAAATGCTCAAAATGATTCTAGGTAACTGGGAACTCAAATAGTTCCAGTTAACTAACCTGAATTTGTCAGTCAAAATGTCAATTCAGCACATATTGCTTTTACGTTGGAATATTTTTAGTCACAATATTCAAATTATCGAAATTGTTGGCATTGTTGCGGTGTAGTGAAAGGCAATGAGTACCAAAAGTGCAAGACAGAGACTAATACATCTTCTCAAGTCTAGTCTGTTGGCCTAAACTATTATTTTGCGTAGATTCTTCATATGCTCAAATGGGATAGATGCTTGATCAGAAACCGTTAAACTATTCCCAGGTATAAAATCTGAATAAACTTGGAGGGTTTATTGACGCTCCAGGTGCTGTATATGGAAACAAAGAAATGAATAATGCCTCATGTCACAGAGTCCAATTGGTTTACTTAATTTTAATTAATTTTAGCAACTTTATTTTGAAAAGCAAATACATGTAAATGGGCCTTTTTTCAAATTTTACAGATAGTTTTCTTGAACCAGAATAAATCAAATTATTTTTTTTTCCAAACCAAGGTAAGGAGTGATGTTACAACTTAAAACATTCAGAAAATTGATATAAGCTGCTTGGCGACATGAAATGTTAGAGCAACCTTTGGTCAACTTTGCTCAGAAGTGCAAACATTCTTGACCGACGAAGAGCTGCAGAAGCAACCCTTAGATTCTATTTCTTCACCACCGATTGAATGCTGCAGTTTTCAAATCCTCAAAACATTAAAAATGGTATGTCTCAAGAAGAGGTTATGAATACAAATACATAAAGCAAATAATATAAAATATAAAAATGATGACACAGTCCTTACATACAGTCTCAAATTGCACTGCATTCTTACAACCTAGTTGGTTATTGAAGTTGGTTGAACCAACTTTAAAAAATGAATAATACCTCGTGTCACAGAGTCCAATTGGTTTGGAGTTTTCAGGAAACCAGGTCTGTTAAACCAATCTCTTAATTTGTGTTCTGTCCATTGTCCAGATTCACTCACGGAATGCCAGTCACCCTGAATAAGAGAGTGACCCATTCGGAATGCTGCAGTGGTGAACTCGTTTGTGATTGAGGGATTGATGAATTCATTATAGGTGTTGGAATATCCACCGCTTAATGGATATAGGCTGTATGCTTCAATTACTCGGTTTCCTGAAATATAAGATTGTTTGCATAATAAAACTTTCCAATGAGTAAAAACAAAATCTTAAGGGTAAAAAATCTTAATTTGAACGTTGATAGGGCGTTGACCGTTGATGTCATTGTTGATCGTTGATCGTTGATCGTTGATGTCGTTAATTTGAACGTTGATCCGATGTCATTTTCTAGTGTACAAGCAGCCCTTTCAGTACCGTAAAGATTAATCAGGTATCAAACATAGCATTGAAAGTAATCAAGATAGGACTAAATGATGAAAGCAAACTTAAGTATAAACTTAAGTATAAAAGATTGGAACAATAGATTGAATTCAAAAAGCTAAAAATTTGTAAGGTATGAGTAAATCACTCCCTTCCACCCCCGCCCCTAGTAAAATCCTGCAGTGGGCCACTTAAAGTCTCATTCTCTGGGGTTTTAAATATAAACGAATTCCATCCTATATTTTAACGAATATGAAATACAACGGAAAAACGATTGAACGAGAATTATTTTCTGTTTTTCAGAAACAAATTTACATTCAGAGTAATGATAAATTAAGAAAAAGAGGAAAAATACAAAAAAGTTTACAGACTATAGCATAATACATACAAAAAACAAAAAAAGCACTAAGCAAATCAGGGGAAAAATTATTATATTTCAGGTAAATCATGCTAATATCGTGGTTCAAATTAAGTGAACTTTTAAGCTTACTCTTTCTTTCAATTACAGTAATAAGATGACCAAATACAGGGTTTGGGGGTTCTTTCCCCCCAGAATTTCAATAAACCCTTTTGGGTATTTTTGCTGAAAATATATTTTTGGTATGGTCAATGAAAGAAAAATTGCCTCTTTGTATTTTAAAAAATACAATTTCTCCATGCCATCTAGATTTTCCATTGTAATAGATTGACGCCGCTAGCTCTTAAAATGCTATTAAATAAAAAAAATTTTTTTTAACTGAAAGTAGGGAGCGACATTAAAGCTTAAAACAAACAGAAAATACCCCGTATATGAAAGGGGCTGCTCCCTCTTCAACGCCTTGCTCTTTGCACTAAAGTTTGACTCTTTCTCTCAACTCTACTTTTTAAAACAGTAAAAACTTTAGCGTAAAGAGCAGGGCGTTGAAGAGGGAGCAGCCCCTTTCATATACGGGCTAATTTATGTTCGTTTTAAGTTTTAATGTCGCTCCCTACTTTCAGTTAAAAAAACTTGTTTTTTTTATATTTAATTTCTGAACGTTTTTTAGTTAATCCATGTATTGATTTCGGATCTCTGCAGATTAATAATTAAAGCGAAATTTGTATATTTATTTGTTTTGCTAAATGGCTTTCCCATAGTTTTGATCGAATGATTTTGAGAAAAAAAGGGGGAAGGGAGGACCAGTTGCCCTCCAATTTTTTGGGTACTTAAAAAGGCAACTAGAGCTTAATTTTTTACGAACGTTTTCATTAGTAAAAGATATACGTAACTTACGAATTAGCTTACGTAACAAACTTCTATATTCGTATGTTTTTATTACGTATATGAGAGGGTTCGCCCACTCGTCAATAACTCTTTACATTAAAGCTTAAATTTTATCCCCTGAATCACAAAGGCTGTAGAATAAATAGTTGAAATTACAAAAAATCCTATTGCGTAAAGAGTGAGGTATTAGGAGGAGGTGAACCCCTTATATGCGTAATATTTTCTGTTCGTTTTAAGTTTTAATGCTACTCCTTACTTCCAGTGGAAAAAAACTTTATCATATTAATTTTCTCATTGTTTTTTTTAAATAATGCTAGAAAATGCTGCGCTCCCTTTATGGAAATCTTCTTCCCCCATGACAAATTTCTCCATAAAAAATTTCCCCCACATAACCCCCTCTTCTCAACCCCCCTCCCAACCAAAAAAAAACCTGAAAACTTCTCTACACTTCCCAATAACCATTACTACATGCAAACACTGGTAAAAATTTGTAACTTGCAGAACCTCCCACGGGGACTGTGGGGGAGTAAGTCGTCCCCAAAGACATAGTTATAAGGTTTTTCGGCTATGCTGAATAAAATGGCTATATTAGAATTGTCATCCGATGACTTTGGGAAAAAATGAGCGTGTGAGGGGGCCTAGGTGCCCTCCAATTTTTTTGGTCACTTAAAAAGGGCACTTGAACCTTTCATTTCCGTTCCAATGAGCCCCCTTGCGAAATTATAGGACCACTGGGTCAATACGATCACCCCTGGGAAAATGAAAAAACAAAACAAAAGAATAAACAAAAAACAAACAAACAAATAAACACGCATCCGTGATTTGTCTTCTGGCAAAAAATACAAAATTCCACGTTTTTGTAGATAGGAGCTTTGAACTTGTACAGTAGGCATTTCTGATACGCTGAATCTGATGGTGTGATTTTCGTTAAGATTCTGTGACTTTTAGGGGGTGTTTCCCCCTATTTTCTAAAATATGGCAAATTTTCTCAGGCTCGTAACTTTTGATGGGTAAGACTAAACTCGATGAAACTTATATATTTAAAATCAGCATTAAACTGCGATTCTTTTGATGTAGCTATTGGTATCACAATTCCGTTTCTTAAAGTTTTGGTTACTATTGAGCCGGGTCGCTCCTTACTACAGTTCGTTACCACAAACTGTTTGATTAGTAAAAAAGTTAAGAGGTTTGTTGATCCTCTTGCGATAGTACTGGTCATAAGGGAAATAACGACATTATATTAGGGACCAAAAGTTACTCCTAAGCCACCCAAGAAAGCGACGATAACCTACAATGAGTAATGTGGAAAAAAAAATGCTTTAGGACATTATAGTAAATGAAATAGCAATGTATTGTTTTTTCTAAAATCAAACACGAAACCGTTTGCGATTGAGGGATTAAAAGATTCATTATAGGTATTTGGTAATTCATCACTTAATCAATAAAAGCTATATTTTTTTGTTAAATAAATTTCCTTTCTGAAAAACTATGAGTGCAATTCTTTGGTGAAGAAAACAACTGAATTTTTATGAGCAAAAGAGTTTAGGCAAGAGATGTATGATGAAATGGCTTTGAAACAAGGAGCTTATGCGAGACTTAATATTGTAGGCTGATAAGTTAGGGCTTGTTGCTGAAGTCACAACCTCTTATGACCATATTATGCACTTGATATGGACTAGTTGGTGTGGTAAATAATTAGTTTTTAGAATATAATCATAAGTAATTAGTTTCAGAATAAGTATAATAGACTTGAGATATAAACACATGATTGTAAAAAATTTTGAATTCATATGAATTATTTTATAATTTTGTTATATTTCTAGGTGGGGTGGTTTTCCCTGGGGCTAGGAGCAAAACTTTATTTGACTATTTATTTTAAAAAATAAGAGCTAAATTTTTCTCTCTTTAAAAATTGTATGACATTTTTAATCACGTGAAACTTTGTGTTTTTTTTTATTGATAAAGACATTGAACATGTCACATATTCAGGCCTTTCTTTTTTTTTACTTTTTCTATTTTTCCTCTAGGGGGAGAAATGTAAATTATTCCAGGAGGTTTGGGCTCAAATTCAAAAATGAGTTTTTAGGACCTTCATTTAATAACAACAAATTTATGTACTTATGTACAACAACATTTGCAGTTAAGGTCTGGAGTGCTTCCAACGTGTGAAGGTCTAGACCACCCTTCCTAAGAATAAAACTTCCATGGGGAAAAACTTATAGCATATTAAACTATGTATATCAACTAGTTTCAGACCAATGATAAAACCATTTTTTACAAATCGACAGCTTAAAGCCTCTAAAAGGGAAGAATTTAAAAAATTTGAAAAAAACATACAAAATAGAACACGCTTCGTTCCATATCAGCAACACAGTGAATTTGTTGCTTTGATTTGTATGTATGTCATAAGTACTGCGTTTAATTCATTCTCTGACTCAGTAAATGTCATCTTTTGATAAGAATTACATAAAAAAAACTAGTTTTTTTAACTGAAAGTAAGGAGCGACATTAAAACTTAAAACGAACAGAAATTACTCCGTATATGAAATGGGTTGTCCCCTCCGCAATCCCTCGCTCTTTACGCTAAAGCTTTTAATTGTATTAAAAAGCAGAATTGTGGCAAAGAGTCAAACTTTAGCGTAAAGAGCGAGGGATTGCGGAGGGGACAACCCATTTCATATACGGAGTAATTTCTGTTGGTTTTAAGTTTTAATGTCGCTCCTTACTTTCAGTTAAAAAAACTAGTTTTTTTTATGTAATTTCTGAACGTTTTTGAATTAATGCATGTTTGATTTTGGCTCTCCACACATAAATTATTAAAATGAAATTTGCATATTAATTCCTTTTTTGGCTAAATGGCTTTCTCTTAGTTTTGATCAGACGATTTTGAGAAATAAGGGATGGGAAAGGAGGCCTAGTTGCCATGCAATTTTTCGGTTACATAAAAAGGCAACTATAAATTTTTATTTTTAACGAATTTTTCTATTAGTAAAAAATATACGTAACTTAAGAATTATCTTACGTAACAAACTTTTATATTCTTTAATTTTTATTATGTATATGAGAGGGTTTGTACCCTCGTTAATACCTCGTTCTTTACACTAAATCGCAAGTTTTGTCCCAATTCTTTAAGAATGACCCCTGAATCAGAAAGGCCGTAGAATGAATAGTTGAAATTACTAAAAATACTATAGCATAAAGAGCGAGGTATTTATCTCCTCCTAAATACCTCGCTCTTTATGCTAAAGTATTTTTAGAACCCCTCGCATGCGTAATAATCTCTGTTCGTTTTAAGTTTCAATGCTACTCTTTACTTTCAATTGAACAAAAAATTTTCCATGTTTATTTTTTCATTGTTTTTTTATAGTAATTTTAGAAAATCCTGCGCCCTTTTCATTGAATTTCTGTTCCCCCATGACACATTTCTCCATGGAAAGATCCTCCCACATAGCCCCCTCCCCTCAACCCCACCCCCAAAACAAAAAAAAAAATCCCCTGAAACCGACTGTACACTTCCCAATAACCATTATTATATGTAAACACTGGTCGAAGTTTGTAAGTTGCAGCCCCACCCCCAGGGACTTTGGGGGAGTAAGTCATTCCCAAAGACATAGTTATTATGGTTTTTGACTATGTGGAACAAAATGGCTATCTCAAAATTTTGATCTGTTGACTTTGGAGAAAAAATGAGCGTGGGAGGGGGCCTAGGTGCCCTCCAATTTTTTTGGTCACTTAAAAAGGGCACTAGAACTTTTCATTTCCGTTAGAATGAGCCCTCTTGCGACATTCTAGGACCACTTGGTCGATACGATGACTCCTGGGAAAAAAAAAAAAAAAAAAAAAAAAAAAACAAACAAATAAACACGCACCCGTGATTTGTCTTCTGGCAAAAAATTCAAAATTTCACATTTTTGTAGATAGGAGCTTGAAACTTCTACAGTAGGGTTCTCTGATACGCTGAATCTGATGGTGTCATTTTCGTTAAGATCCTACGACTTTTAGGGGGCGTTTCCCCCTATTTTCCTAAATAAGGCAAATTTTCTCAGGCTCGTAACTTTTGATGGGTAAGACTAAACTTGATGAAACTTATATATTTAAAATCAGCATTAAAATGCGATTCTTTTGATGTAGCTATTGATATCAAAATTCAATTTTTTAGAGTTTTGGTTACTATTGAGCCGGATCACTCCTTACTACAGTTCGTTACCACGAACTGTTTGATAAAAAAAACTGTATAATCTCTTCCTTTGTTGTTTTTTTTTCTTTGTCAACAAAAATGGTAACCAAATACCATATTTATAAGATGCCGACATCTATGTAGACAGAAAAAGATAGAATATGTCATCAAAAGTTGATATATTTCAAACAGTTCGTGGTAACGAACTGTAGTAAGGAGCGACCCGGCTCAATAGTAACCAAAAGTCTAAAAAATGGAATTTTGGTACCAATAGCTACATCAAAAGACTCAAATTTTAATGTTGATTTTAAATATATAAGTTTCATCAAGTTTAGTCTTACGCATCAAAAGTTACGAGCCTGAGAAAATTTGCATTATTTTAGAAAATAGGGGGAAACACCCCCTAAAAGTCATAGAATCTTAACGGAAATCACACCATCAGATTCAGCGTATCAGGGAACTCTACTGTAGAAGTTTCAAGCTCCTATCTACAAAAATGTGGAATTTTATATTTTTTGCCAGAAGGCAGATCACGGATGCGTGTTTATTTGTTTGTTTGTTTTTTTTGTTTTTTCCCAGGGGTGATCGTATCGACCCAATTGTCCTAGAATGTTGCGAGAGGGCTCATTCTAACGGAAATTAAAAGTTCTAGTGCGCTTTTTAAGTGATCAAAAAATTGGAGGGCACCTAGGCCCCCTCCCACGCTAATTATTTTCCCAAAGTCAACGGATCAAAATTCTGAGATAGCAATTATTAAGCGTAGTCGAAAAACCTTATAACTATGTCTTTGGGGACGACTTACTCCCCCACAGTCCCCGTGGGAGGGGTTACAAGCTCAAAACTTTGACCAGTGCTTACATATAGTAATGGTTATTGGGAAGTGTACAGGCGTTTTCAGGAGGACTTTTTGGTTGGAGGCAGGGGTTGAGAAGAGGGGGATATGCTGGGGGAACTTTCCATCGAGGAATTTGTCATGGGGGAAGAAAATTTCCATGAAGGGAACGCAGGATTTACTAGCATTACTTAAAAAAAACAATGAAAAAGTTTTTTTCAGCTGGAAGTAAGCAGCAGCATTAAAACTTAAAACGAACAGAAATAATTACCCATATAAGGGGCTCACCTCCTCCTAATACCTCGCTCTTTACGCTGAAGTATTTTTAGTAATTTCAACTATTTATTCTGCGGCTTTTGTGATTCAGGGGTCATTCTTAAGGAATTGGGACAAAATTTAAGCTTTAGTGTAAAGAGCGAGGTACTGACGAGGGGGCAAACCCCCTCATATATGTAATAAAAACATAAGAATACAAAAGTTCTTTACGCAAACTAATTTATAAGTTACGTATATCTTTTGCTTATAAAAAGATTCGTAAGAAATTAAAAGTTCTAGTTGCCTTTTTAATTAACCGAAAATCGGACGGCAACTAGGCTTCTTCCCCCGCTCTTTTTTTCTCAAAATCATTCGATCAAAATTATGAGAAAGCCATTTAGCAAAAAAAAAAACAAATATAAAATTTCGTTTTAATAATTCCTCTGCGGAGAGCCAAAATCAAAACATGCATTGATTCAAAAACGTTCAGAAATTAAATTAAAAAAAAAGTTTTTCAAATGAAAGTAAGGAGCCACATTAAAAATTAAAACGAACAGAAATTACTCCGTATATGAAAGGGGCTTTTCCTTCTCAACGCCCCGCTCTTTACGCTGAAGTTTTTTTACTGTTTTAAAATGTAGAGTTAAGAGAAAGAGTCAAACTTTAGCGTAAAGAGCGGGGCGTTGAGAAGGAAAAGCCCCTTTCATATACGGAGTAATTTCTGTTCGTTTTAATTTTTAATGTCACTCCTTACTTTCATTTGAAAAACTTGTTTTTTTTTATTTAATTGATTAAAAGATTCTCCTGTCAATAAAAAAGTTAACATTATTTTTTTTTGTTTCACTCACTTTTTGAGCAGACACGCCATTTTTCTTCATTCACATGTTTTTTTTCTACAATAGCTTCTTTTTCATGGCCGTGAATTTCTAATACCCACTACCTACGACTAGCTGAGTAACTGGACAGGTAAAAACTATTAAGAAAATGAAAGTCATTATCAAAACACTATCTTAGCCTTATAAAACAGTTTTGGTGACTATTCAGCTCAATAGCAACTAAAACTCTAAGAAATAGAGTCTTGAAAACAATAAATACATCAAAAGAATCAAACTTTGAGGCTTACTCAAAACATGTGAAATTTATCAAGCTTAGTGTTACCCATTAAAAGTTACGAGCCTGAGGAATTTTGCCTAATTTTATAAAGAGAAGAAACACCCCCAAACATTAATTAATTTTTATTAAAGCAATACTTTCAGAATCAGCATACCCTACTGTTGAGGTTTCAGACTCCTATACACTAAAATGTGAAATTTTGCATTTTTTGCCAGAAGCAAGGTCATGGATCTTTTTTCCTTCTTCTTTCTTTTGTTTGGGGGATTATTTTAGAATTTTAGTTACAAAAATAAATAAATTTTAGCTACAAGCTTGAGTTTCACCGCTGACGATTTTTGGGAACAAGTCCAGTAATTTTTTTTAAATAGCTTTTGCGAATCCGCAAATAATTTGACTATCTTCCAAGAGAAAATATATTACCAAGAACAACTGGAAGGTATTCATTGTAAGTGATTCTTTGCATTAGAGCACCCATTATTCGTCTAGTTTCTTGAAAAATTTTCTCATCACTCCAGTGAGGATTTAGCTTTTCTAATTGGCCTGCCAGTCGATTATGTTCCCTTAAAAACAGGATATGAAGTGCAGTTAGTCCTGGAACTTGGTTCATTCTATCATCTCCACTTATGAAGCATCCCTTAGAACCAGGGTCACGGATACAGTTGGTAGCAGAGGGATCTTCAGGTGGAAAATCCTTTCCATTGACCTTTTGGACACTCATTCGGCCTCGCTTCAATTCACGTAATTTGTGGGCAGTTTCATCATCATTGCCATAAATATGAGATGCATCAATGAAGTGAGAAATTATATTCATCTAAAATTAAATAATTTTTAAGAGTTATTTTTTGTCTATTAGTTTTATTCTTACACGTAAAATTTAACTTATTTCACTTCTCTTATTAACTCAACACGTCTATATGTTTTAGGATGAAATTAGGACGTAAAACTTAGACCCAGTGTGGTTACTGAGTGAATAAAAAGGGGAAAAAGAAAGAAATCGAAAAGAAATAAAAAAACATATGAGAGATCAGTCTTAATAATATTCAAAAGATACAAAACAACGATAACATCTATAGTAAAGAGAAAGGAGCACAAATGAGGAAGGAAAAGAACAAGACGCAAAAATGATAATAGCTGAGAAACTAAATCAGAAGAAAACTGGCAAAAATGAAAATACAATTATTACAAGACTTAGGAGAAAACCATGAGAAAACATATCCTACAGAATATGATATTCGAAAGACAAAAAAGGTAAATCTTGAGGAACTGGATTTCAAATTTGTTTGATCTGATAAATTGAACATTTTTGCCCAATTAAGTATGTTGCTCATTTCTAAATTAACACCGGACACGTTAAGGACTTTAGATTTGTAAATATTTCTCCGTAATCTTGTAAAGTTTGCTGTCTAGCAAAAAGTCTAGCAAAATTATAAGCTTAAAAATCAAAAACCTAGACTCTTCGAACTTAAAACTCATCAAAACCATGAACCTAAATTCCGAAGTGATAAGCAAATTAAGTGAGTTCGAAGAGTTTTTACTTGTTTAACCTTTTAAACCGTGAAAACCTGTATCCACAAAATGGTAGAATCTAGGTAGACTTTTTTTTCCAGAATATTGACATGAAAGAAAGGTTAACTTTATAGGCTGGATTTTTTCCTCACTAAAAAAAAACAAAAAAACTTGTTTTATCACTTCAAAGGAATAATTCGAGTTACATTTCTTGAGGTGGATTTCTTAGTTTACGAATTAATATACGACACTTTTAGGGTTGGGGGACCTTTAGGAGTGGTCCTACTTGAGGAAATTATAGCGTAGTAATATAACGTGGAATAAACCCGCTTTCTAAGGCTATTATGAGAGAAGGGTGAGATAGCTAGGACAGGTTTTGTGGATGAAGGATGACCGATTACTTAAGATCGTCCTTGTCAGACAAACATCTAGGTCTAAACAAAAGCAATTCGTCCCCTATTGGGTTGGGAAGATGTCATGAGGAAAGATTTAAGGGAAATAGAAACTTCCTGGGAGGGTGTAAAGAGGGAGGTTTTGAATAGATTTGTGGCGGAGGTGGCTGTGTTGACCTCAGTTGATTGGTGCTGCATTGAGTTATTAGTAATAGTAGTTTTTAGGGTACGTAAAAGATATTACCAATAGTTAGGCAATGTAGGGATATCGAGTATTTAGATACTAGTTTAAGTAGTTTTTGAGTGTCCTTATTTAACCTTGTGTATTATTTCTTGATTAGTAATAATTTTTTTGTAAAACATGGATGAATACTTGAGATTTATTCATGTTTACATGAAAACTTGTTGATCCAAGTCTATTAATCGTAAACACCTACCCTTTAAAGTGCTTAAAGATACATCACTATATTTAAAAGACCATTTGAATTTTATCTACAGACACTTGCTTTGTATCATGTGCCTGCTCAAAAACAACTACTTTATTTACGAAGTCCAAATGGGTTAGTCTTTCCGTTCAATTGATCAATTAACCATCTTGATCATTGCTATGTGCAGTCCTCAAGCAATACCAATCACTGAGTGAGGCTTCTCATTGCGATCACTGAGCTCTTAGAATTTATTGACACGGCACCAGAGGCAACAGAGTAGGCTACAGACTACTTAAAATCCTGTTGTTACATTAAAAAACATTTGATGTAACTTCATTGACTCTCTTCTACAATTTTATAGAGTCAGCTACATATCAGAGCTTTCTTTTCATAGAATAAACATGTTTATGGCAGATAAACATGTGGTCTAGGAGTTTTGTCTGATCACTTGCAAGTAAATTCATTGACCTTAAAGAGTTCGGGAAAATTGTTTTGGCATTGCATGTCTGTGGGAATTATCTCACAAAAAGGTTATACCGTCAAACCCATCGGTCTATTCCCTCAAAGAACACTCAACAGACTTGTATCCAGCCCCAAGCTATATGAACTGTGTTTCTATGGGTGAAATGTAGAGTGCCTGATAAACTAAAACTAAAATCTCAAAAACTAGCAGTAAAACTTAAATCTCCTAAGGAATAGAAAATAATCAACCACATTGGGAATAAATAATAGGTTTGAGCAAAGCCGTATCCAGGGGGGGTATATGATTTGACCCTCCCCCCTTTCACCCAAATATTTGTCTGATTCGTTTCTTTGACTCGAAATATTTGTAACAAAAATGGATATAACCAAATTTTTTATTCATTTTTTCAGGTTTTTCAGTGTCCCCCCAAAAAAAATTCTTTTGTAAGCACCCCTTCCTAAGCTGGATACAGCCCCGAATTTGAGGAAGTTACGACTCTTAGACATAAAACAAGCATGTAATTAGACGCTATACACTTGGAAAACGATAACATTTTAAAATTAAAGGATTATGAAAAACTACAAAGCAAATAGTACAATACTACAAAGCAAAAAACTACAAAGCAAATAGTACAATACTACAAAGCAAAAAACTACAAAGCAAATAGTTCAATACTACAAAGCAAAAAAATACAAAGCAAATAGTACAATACTACAAAGCAAAAAACTACAAAGCAAATAGTACAATACTACAAAGCAAAAACTATAAAGCAATAGTACTGCAAATAGCAATCTGAAAACACAAAATTTAAATGAGGAGGAACAGTAGGTAGGGCAGCGTGGCACTAAGATGGTAATTTTCAAAAAGCATATGTTAGCTGCTGAAACCATTTATTGGTGGGGGTTTATCTGCCCCAAAATTGGCGGCACGTTTATTATAGAATTTAGATGAACAACGAAACTTATCTAGCTTTGTCCAGTTTCTAGCCAAAACGCTATCCCTAGCATTATCCGGCTAATTAAACAGTATTTAGAAAAGAGCAAAGAACTGAAAAGCTTGTTTTATTTATTTTTTATTTTTTAGGACCATTTATTTTGGCAAAGCTTTCGCATTCCATTCATTTATGGGAGTAGAAAAAGATGATATAATATGTTTGACCCCCCTCCCTCTAATTAAAAAAATAGAGCCATTCGAATATTTTCTGGACAAAATATGATATAAAATACGGATTGTACTGATCGTTACGACTTATTAATTTGGGGGGAGTTGGCTTTAAATCCAAGTCTGGCAAAATATCTCATAGCGCGGCTGCTGCTTGCATACCTCGTATAATCGATTTTTTCGAAAATGTGGAAATATTTGCTATTTTTATCTAAGAAAGTACACCATCAAATTAGCTTTTGTCGTCTCCTGAACAATTTGATTTCTCAATTGTAAGAGGTGCCCGCAGCAGTCGCAATAACGTATTTTGAATTACCGGAACCAAAAATGAATTTTTTGGATTTTATTCCAAAAATTTATGGACTTTGGTTTTACTCACGCAATAAGAAATCGAAAAATTCCGAGATTTTATTAGGGAATGCTATATTGAGGTAGTAGTACATGTGTCTGTGTGTTGATTTTCTAATCACATACAAGTTTAGATCTTAGTTATGCTTGCTCAAATTTTGGTCAGAGCTTTTTTGGCAGTTTTTTGTTTTATGAAACTGATTTGGTATTAATATTTTCTTTAAATTAAGAACCTATTAGTTCTTTCATTATTGCTAAACCAAAAACATTTTTGGGTTGATTAAGATCATGCTACTGCCTTACTCAGAATCATATATTTCTACAACTAAATATGAATTGCAAAATAAATAAAATTTAACTACGTGCTGTAATTACTAACTTCAATTCTTCATAATTATTTGGCTTTATTTAGCAACAAGGTAGAAATAATTAGGGCCAATTTTAAATGTAAAATTTTGATACAAATATAAAATACCTGGTCCGCATATCCAAAGCGACAATCAGCCCTCGGTGCAATCACTGAGCGAATCATATTTAAACACCGCACACCCATTGACTTGAAAAACTTATCATTTGCTGGTATTTCAACTTCAAAACAATGTCTATGCTTCTTCTTCGGTGAAAGTAGCTCATTTTTGGATGAGCAACATTGAATGACTGAGTCATTTGCTGATCTGAACATGGGAACATGTGATAAATCATGATCTAAGAATTGTCCCCACTGCATTGACATATGTGTTGCATCATTCCAAGGGTGATCTTCATCGAAAAGTACTCTGCTACGAATTGCTCTCACATTTGGAAGCTCTGCTCCACTTTTAGCTCTCTTTGGAGTCCATATACCTTGAAGTAAAAAAATTGCATTTATTTGAAATAGCTCATAAATTTAAAAAAAAGATAGGTAGATATCTTCATCCGATATAAAAAGCCATCTTCTGATAAAGTAAAACCCCAGATTCAATACAATCATCCCTGGGAAAAGATTGATAAGGTACATATTAGTGCCATCCCAACCAAAATTTTATTTACCTTAATGTTTCAAGGTGGAAAACTATGTTCATCCATTGAAGAGTTTTTGGCAATGGTAATTTCAATACTCTTTTTCTTAAAGGCTTTAATTTCTTTTTTGGAATATTCAAAAATTTACATTCGTGTTTATAATTTAATTTTTAGTTGAATCACAATAAAAATTGTTATTTTCAAAGAATGTTAAGAAAAAAATACTTTTCACTAAACAGTTTAACCAAAAGTTTTTGGTAATGGTAATTTCAATAATCTTTTTCTTAAAGGTTTTAATTTCTTTTTCCGAATATTCAAAAATTTACTTTCGTATTTAAAATTTAGTTTTTAGTTTAATCACAATAAGAATTATTATTTTCAAAGAATGTTAAGGAAAAAATACTTTTCACTAAACAGTTTAACCGAAAGTTTTTGGTAATGGTAATTTCAATAGTCTTTTTCTTAAAGGTTTTAATTTCTTTTTCCGAATATTCAAAAATTTACTTTCGTATTTATAATTTAGTTTTTAGTTTAATCACAATAAGAATTACTATTTTCAAAGAATGTTAAGGAAAAAATACTTTTCACTAAACAGTTTAACCGAAAACACATTATGTCAGCAGCTATAGATTGCAGTTTACTCTTTACTAGGTTGCAGCCATTGTCACAGCCATGATCAGCAATAAAGTCGTTGTTGATCTCAAATTTTAGAGTTTGGGTTTACTTTTAGGTCTACTAAAGCGTTGCTTTACATTTAAATTTTTTACATCTATATTAAAGCTATGTAGGGAAAGAGAAAATATTTATTGAAAAAGAATAGAAAATAACTTACAAATATGGTGTACGTACTGTGCAGCCAACATTAAACAAAAAACTAAACACACTATAACACATTACTTAAAATAATTTTTGAAGAAAGAAGAAAATTTCACTTCCAAAAACACCATTTTAAAAGAAAAAAAAGTATAGCCTATACTAAGAATTAGTTTCAGCAGCCCACGATAAGTCAGCCTATAAACCTCTTGAGGAACTATTGTGACGACACTGGAGCAAAATTGGGTTCGTAACTTGAAAAATTCGAGCAGAACTATGATTATGTTTTAAATGAAACACTAGTTCAATGCGATCCCTTATATAACTTCTACTAGGACAAAAACAAAACTATTTTTTTAAATCAGACTTTTTTAAGTTTTCCTCTTTAAATTATGATTTTTTTTTAACTTTTTGTTTTGTTATTAGTCATTAATGGCAATTCCTACACGAAAAAAAAATGTCTTTACAAAATGTTTCTGCAAACTCATAGGGCTGGAAGAACAGAAATGGCATCTTGAACCAGTCTATTAGATACTCTGGCCGCAATTATTCTACCTATATTTTTCAGCCGTCAAAGGAGGATGATTCTAGACAAAAAGAAAAGAAATTATTTTAGAAACCAATCCAGAGAATTGCTAACAGCTGCCAAAATTTCCTCACCCAAGAAAACTTCTACAAAACTATAAATTTTAGAGGAGGTAATAGTGGCACTAATTCATGAACGTATACGTGGGGGAGGGGGCAGAATATATGCTCTGAATCTAGGGAAGGGGTTTATTTTTCTGGATTTTATATTTGAAAACACCATAAAAGGTAGCCAAAAATAGAAAGACTAAAAATAATATTTTAAAATGTGGTAGGGGGACAAGAAGCTATACCACCCAAACCTTCCCCTTCCCTGAATCGGAACCACTGGGAGTTGTCAACCATTTCAAGAGAATTAAAACTCAGGAATTAGTAAAACGAAAGAGCCCCCCTAATTTGGTACATCTCTAAACTATAAAGAGACTATAAGCGGCGGAAGAAGAAGAGAAAATCGAATCTAAACATCAGCCAAAGTTGAAGGATTAATATTTTCTATGTCCTGTATGCAGGAGCGCACAATTGACAGGTTTCTTATAATTTTTTTGTTCAGCAATTAAACTTGTGATTTTTGGGTAAATACAATTCAACTATTGGCTTCCATTTTTTTTTTCAAGTAATTTCAGTTTGATTATGACAAATTTCAATTCAACAGCAAGGTAGTAAAAATTTTAATAAAAAATCTAGTAAACGTGTCAAAAATGCACTCACAACGTTGAGGACACTTAAAAAATTCTTGCCAGACAATTTGATCCCCACTGAAAGGAAATTATTCCCAAAGGTTTTCTCCACGCTGAAAATTCCCCCAGGCAATGCCCCCCTCCTGCCCCCCCCCCCCCCCCCGCAAAAATATCTGTATGTTTCCCAATAACAAATACTATCTGTAAGTAATGAACAAAATACAAAACTTATAAAGGGAATTAAGGTTCTGCAATAGGGTTTACTAATTGTTTTGCAGCTAGGGAGGGAGGAAGATACCTCAAAAATGTGAATTTTAATGCCAAATATCTCAGCTCTCGTCGAACCATTAGATAAATACAGAATTAGTTCTAAGGAAGAGACAAGGGAATGTTAAGGTAGAAATTGATGCATAATCGCTCAGGACCGTCATAAGAATGTTTATTTGGGAGGGGGGTATTATCATTTAGGGGGAATGGTACAAAAGAAACTTTAAAAAACAAATCAGAAATGTGAAATTGATATCTACTTCGTTATGATTTATGAGAATATTTCTGGTCTACGTAGTTATTATGAAAGTAAAGAGTAACATTAAACTCTAAAATGGGCAGAATTTATTCCTTTCAGAAGGAAGATTACCTTTTTCTCATCTTCGCCTCCACATCATGGTGGTAGAAACTTCAGAGTGTGCTCATTAGATAAGAAATTGAGAGCTCTAGTTCTTTTTTCAAAGTCCAAAATGATTGGAGACCATCCAGCTGCGTGGGGGTGGTATATTCAGAAGGGAGGCACGTCCCGGGGAGGTATTTTCCTCGGAGGGGATATTTTCCACGGGGGATTTCTGGGGGGTATTTTCTGTGACGGAGGATATTTTCCAAGGGCATTTTCTGCAGGAATGTATTCAGGGGGGGGGTGTAAATATGTGCCACCTAAAAACTTATCTCTGGTTTTACCTTCAATGATTCAAAAGTAACTTGTATAAAATATGGCTTTTTTTCTATTTCAAGAACATTGTAGTGTCCAAGCCAAAAACATGGGTATAGTGTTGTCCTAATGTTGAAGTTCATAGTACTAGTTCTGCTTGTCAACCCTGGCGGCTGGAAGTGGATTGGCTAGATTATGGACGAACCTGTTGCGTGGGTAAGCATCTAGTTCTGATTCAAGTAAGCTCATCGGATACATGATTCATCAATGAGTGTGGATGATGTTATATCTTTATGAGACTGAACTCTAATTTTAACTTCTTCAATGGGCTTAAGAAATCATAATAGCTCTTGCAGTAGGATCCGTTCGTAGTTGGTTATGTCTCTGCCCTTTTGGTATTTTTTTTTAATAAAAGGGGACGCTTAGAATAGAACAGTCGGTCACTGGTTGTGGTTTTCAGCGTGCTTAATTATTTCTAGAGTCAAAGTATGCTCATGAAGAAGATTTTAAGCTATCTGATAGCTTTCGACCGACTGTTCTGAACGTAGATGACTTACATCTACATCTACTAAGGCTTACAATACCCTACCGCTTGAACTGTGATGTAGGAACTCCCTTGGTTCTTTCAAAAAGATAAACAAAAATTATCTTGTTTTGAATTAGTTTAAATTGAATAAAGAATCTAAATATAAAAGTGATTTTAGCCATTATTGAGTGCGTATTTTTTTTTGAGGTGATAAGGGACTCAGCATGCAGTTTTTGCATAGAGATGAGATATTATGTACGTTATGACTGTTATAATTTGTTTTTAATAAACCCGAATGAACTGAACTGAACTGAACTGACTGAAGTAACGATATCAGCTTCTTTTATTATGTTCCTAATATCAAGGTACAATGTACGGTCAAAGCAACTAAGCCTTACTGCTTCTCCTAGGTCATTGACTTCTTCCTTAGTAACAGGCTACAACATTAATAATATCTTTATGCTACGTTGTTCGGTAAATTGTTTTTGTCTGACGCATTTGAGAGATTACTTGCAAGAAAAGGACATTTAAAATTTGCTTAAGATTATTTTTCATATAGGAAAATAAAATCCTCTGAAGAAAGACTTTGTGTGCCCTCCTCCTCCTTATCCTAGTGAATCTTCGGCAGTAGTGCTTGGTGTCAAGTTTAGCATCGACTGCTCTTTCAGCCTTCATGTCCTTATCCTAGTGAATCTTCGGCAGTAGTGCTTGGTGTCAAGTTTAGCATCGACTGCTCTTTCAGCCTTCATGTCGATCTCACTTATCTCACTTACATCCGACCAATTTTAGGGTATGCATGTCCCGTATGGGGCTCACAAGTCAATAACACTATTTACCTAAGTGACCAGCTTGAGTCAATACAAAGAAGAGCAGCCAAAGTGATATTGTGCGATGCTTTTACCGAATATCAATTAGCCTTATCCACTTTACAAATTCCCTCTCTTCAAGAGTGTCGTCTCAGTTTGATCCTTGAATTTGGCCAATATCTTCTCAGAAGTGATAAATACAGATCGATACTACCACCAGTTTTAGTGAAACATCGAAATACTAGGTTGAAGAAAATTGACAGATTAGCAGCACCTCCTTCACGCACAAATCGTTTTTCCAACTCATTCATCCCTTTCTTTGTATCAAAGTATAACAATTGTTGATTTTATCCTATTTGTCTTCTGATTTTTTTGTTGTTTGATTTAATCCTTTTTTTTGTAAGCACAAGCGCCATTTAGTTTTATGACTACGAGAGATTGTGCAAATAAAACCGATTCTATTCTATTATATTCAGTTGTCCCATTAATCAATTTTAGTTTTTAGATCTAAAGGAAGGGAACTTTGGAAGTATTGATTTGCACAGCTGGGGGATCTTGTACGAAACCCAAAAAACGACAAATTGAATGAAAATCCTTATAATTCACCAAAATCTGAGAAATGCTAGAAGCATTTTCAGACTGGTTTAAAAGCACTGTCATCTACATTGCAATAGTTTTGTTTGGGGCTTTAGATGATTCTGCTACTGCATTTACTTTGATTGCTGTTAAGGCAGAGAAATGGTATCACTAGATCCTCCTCATATACTTTGTTAGTCCTTATATGGCAAAAAATAGAACCTTTCCTTTTTTCCTATCTTTGTAGTGACATTAAAAAAGTTGGCACTCAGCAAAAAAAAATAACTTAAAAAAAATACAATCCGTTTATGATGCTAATAAATACTCCATGGAGAAGTCTTTAACGTGTATTGTACACACTTTTTTGCCCAGAAATTTCGTCATGAGATCACTATTTTGTATTGCAAGAGCTGCCAAGCATTCAAATACATAGTAATTCCTATCAGAGAAATTATTCATTTTGAAAGATAATGAAGTTTCTATGAAATTTGCACATAAATACACAAGTCCATACATAAATATGAACAATTTTCACATTATTTATGAGATTTCTATGGCCTGGACTCCTGATTTCTTGCCAGGTAGGAACGCCATTAAACTGCAATGAGATTAAAAATAAGCTTACCATCTGCGTAAGAAGGTGGCAAAATCCTTTCCACTGGTGTTCCTGCTTTACCCCAATTTGGTTGAAGCCTATTGTTACAAGAACCATCCATAGTTCTATATTTGCTAGAAAAGGAGCAGAATGGTTGAGCAGGACAGGCATTTCGCAGAACTGTTTCTCGTACATCAAATCGCTGCAAACCGATGCCTGCTTGTACTGGATTCAAGCCATTTTTCGCTAAAATTTTAAACAATGAGAATGAGATATCGAAAATCATTAACCTATGAGAATATTTAAAGCTTAAGAGTTCTAATTTCTTTTTTTAAGTTTGTTTATCAACAATATCTTATATTTAAGAATGAGGTATTGCATCCAATTCAATTACACGAGTAATTTATGGGATTAATCATCAGTCGGGTATCAAAAGGACGAATGTCTATAATTGTAAACTTTAAAAGAGCAAAGAAAAAACCCCAAAACTTTTCTACTTCCCCTTCTATAATAATAAAACAAAAAAGAACCAGTACGTAAAAACAACACATATCAATTTGTTTTTGTGTTACGGTTATCGTAGGGAAAGGTTTTTTTCTGCTCTTCTGAAAACTTACAATTATGCTCAATAGCAAAAGTAATAAACTATATCTTATCAAAAAAAAAATAATTAGGATCAAATAACAAAACGTCTTGACGCTAAAACTGAAAAACAAGACTGCAGGAATCTGCAATATTTTATATATAAGAATGAGCTATTGCATCCAATTTAGCTACACGAGTAATTTATAAGATAAATCATCAGTCGTGTATCAAAAGGATGTATCTCCATAATTGTAAATTTTCAGAAGAGCAAAGAAAAAACCTTATATATTTTTTTCTATTTCCCTTCCGATAACTGTAAAACAAAAAAGGATCGATATGTGAAAACAATACATATCAATCCGTTTTTTGTTTTACGGTAAACGGAGGTGAGATAAAAAAAAAAATTGAGGTTTTTTTTCTGTCCTCTGAAAATGTACAATTTTAGGGATACGTCCTTTTGATACCCGACTGACGAAATATCATATTTGTTTAAAAGAACAATGCTCAACAGCATAAGTACTAAACGTATTTTTTATGCAAAAAACATTAATTAGGATTAACTAATAAAACGTCTTGACGCTAAAATGAAAAGCGAAACAGCAGGAATAAGAGACAAGAGGGACAAGATCATTATATGTACAGTTAAAGGTGCACATAAGAGTACATACAAAAGGGAGCTAAAAAAAACATACAAAAATACAAAGTTTCGAGCAAAACGGAGCAAAAAAAGAGAGAAAAAAAGGAAAACAAACAACATCGACATAAGTAAAAAATAGCACAAAATGCAAAATAAGCAATTAAAAAAAGTTTAGCTATTACTTTAGCTACTGCTATATTCAGTCAGCAATTTTAAACAGACGGATAATTTTTGTGTTGCTTTACCAGGATGGAAGGTGGAGTAAATATTTTGCAAAATAGAAGAAGAGTTAACGTATTTAATTCGATCAGTATTAGTTAACAGTTTCCAAAAGAGAGAAATATACCGAATGTGAGGTAGAGCTATTGCATCAAAAAGGATAAATAGCAAATGCCGCTTGAATCTGAACTTGCAGGAAATTATCGACGTCTAAGAGACGAAAATGTAGTGGAATATATGTTCAATAGGGAAGTGCCAGGTGGTGCGTATAGATGAGCCTAATGGGAGTCCAAGCTACACAAGGTGATCGACAGGTTGAACCACAGAATTCCCAAGTTTGACGGAATTTATTAGATCACTCTTCCAGTTAAAAACGACTATTTCGACTATTAGCTTAACGTATTTTGCTTGGAAGATATAGAAAAAACATCACTGACTCGTTGCAGGGTGTGACTAAGATTCAGAACATTGTCAGCACAACAAATTAGAGACAGATTTCTTGACGATAAAAATAATGAGGAGGGACAAAGATTCTGAGCGTCAAGGACGTGGTTATTAAATAGACGAAGTGAAGAAACTGCACCTTGGTGTGCACCTTTTAAAACCGGAATAAGCTTTGTTTGAGCAACTGGAGGCATATTCTTATCGGGTGGCAATTTTAGTCGAATACGCAGTCGAGAATACAAGTCCCGAAGTGTGAGAATAACTGCAGGGCTAGCCCTCACTTGGCAGCCTTAAGAAGCATTGCAGGTTATATTAACGAGTCAAAGGCACATTTGACATCATAACTAGTAAGAGGAAGAGATTCCCCGCAGATTCTGCATCAATTAGCGCCTATAATATGGTAACATATACTTTAGCTAATTGAGTGTTTTTTCGTATAAGAGGTGCATTCAGCATACAATGCATCAATGAGATAGTTAAGCTGAATTTCCCAAGAGACATGAACTCACTAACATAGGTCACAAAATGGCACTTGCGATATTTCTCTGGGAGTGATGGTCTTGTTTTATACTCAATGAGTTTCTTATTGTTATGAGTAATTTTTGGAAAGCTTAAAAAGGGACTTTACCTTTGAGGGCTCTTGCAGCATCAACTACACTAAGCGCTAAATCCGTACTTTTCGCGAAATCAGTTTGTTGCTTTGTCTTCTTTCCTTTTGATGCCTGTGACCTTGAAAGTCTTGCAGATGACGCCTAGAAGTGAATCACAATAATTAGTTCTAAATTAATAAATACAAGAAATATAATAAATAAATAAATTAGGATCAATGTCGCCTCGTTTTCTTTTTTCATTTACTGAGACATCCGATGGTCGTTCTATAAACGGCATCTTTTGAATGTTTACAATATTGTTTAGTTTTCTTTAAGGTTTGAAGGACACTCTAACCCTTAAAAGCTTTGATACGGGAGCTATTCCATTCTCTTTTTTTGCGGTCAGCTGCTTTATCTCTTATTTTTCATATGGCTTTATTATTTATTGTAATCTATTTTTGTGTTTAGTTTTATTTGTTTATTCAGACGCGTTTTATTTGTTTTACTACACGTTCAGGTTTTTTTACTACACGTTCAGGTTTTACAATCAAGCATATGGGTTCTACCATTTGGAATTCGATTCCTGGGGGATTCAAAGTGCGCTAAGTCTACCCCAATTCAAGGCACGCCTGAAGAAACACTTCTTGACAGACAAAAAAAAAGTGTTTGTTACAGTGATTGGAAGTTGTGAGACGAAAGCATGTTTTTTTTCTTTTTTTTTCTCTTTCAGTGTTTTTTTTAAGTAGTACAGATGAAGTTGATTTGAAGTAAAAAATCACTTTGACTGCCTTTACAGGTCCGTTTGGGCTTTCCTGCAGTCAAATGTAGTGTGTGATTTGTAGTAATTTTGTTTAATAAATTATTTTTGAACTAAACTAAGAGTTTTTTCTGTTCTTATCAAGTTTGATTGATTTCATACTTGATTTTAACTAGTTCTATAAACAATATCGTCATTATGTTTTGCCCCTCATGAGTGTTTCTAGTGAATGACTTAAATTATTCCCATCTCAAAACCTTCATAAACTGGTTGAGCATCCTCTAACTTGAGCACTGCGAATAGCAGTGACCGCGAAGGCTTAAATTTGTGTGCATTGAAGTAAATCAACGTAGCTAGGAATAATAAGAGGGTTTATTCTGGGAACTAAGAAAATTAGTTTATGTGCGTTCAAGAAATCGTCATATTTAAAAGTTAAATAAGCAGGGGAAGGAGGAATTTAGAAGGATCGTTTTTTTACCTTTCTACATCCCCGATAAATAAAAATATTGTTTGTAATTTCTTTCAAATTCTTCCAATGCTAACGGGATTAACAAAACACACAGTAAGTGGAATAAGTTAATCGTCAAAACATGAGTTCAGGTTGTCAACTGAGAGTGGGCAGGGAAAATATTGACCCCTTTCCACCTAAATTTTTCTATTTTAGAATTTAAATTATATTTTTGTGGAATTTTCATTGAAAATTTACCTTTTTGGTAGTCTTATTGACAAAACTTAAAAACAACAAAATTACCCTCACCCTAGTTTGTGAAAAATACATTTTGACTTCCCCCTTCCATATCTCCTTCAGTTTCTTGAATTAGTACCCTTGAATAGGCCTTAATCCACAGTGGTATTTCATTCCATGGCATTGAAGTAACACATGGACACAACCAAAAGGTAAATCTTCCCGTGTTCGTTTCCAACCGCATATTATAAGATACTACACATTAGAAAACAAACTTGAAACCTAAAAATTAGATTTTTAAGACGTATATAATCAGCACCAAAAAGTCCGTTTGCCAAGCAATATATGTAGACTGAGTGTAACATTTGATGTTCTAATGTCTGCAAAATTAGGGATTTTGAAATACAGGCTATATATACTAATGACTTATAAACCATTGTTAAAGGTTTTGTCTGTTAAATATAATAGAGGATGCCAAGTCAGAGAGGATTAACTAAAAACTTGAATATGTCCCTTCAGGTCACGGAACACTTGAAACATAAGACAATGCACCAAATAATGTGTATGGATAAAGCTTAATAGTTAGATATATTGGTGCCAGTTGGATTAAATTATTGTATAAACTTATCGTTAAAGTTATTAAATTATTAATAATTAATAATTAATTGTAATAATTGATTAATAATTCATTAATAATTGATAATTTCATGATTAAATTATTTTGTAAAATTATTGTCTAAGTTATAAAATTAGTAATAATTAATTAATAATTAATGATTTTATGATTAAATTATTTTATAAAATATTTTGCTAAATTATTGTATATATAAATTATTGTATAGGTATGCTTCGTAACTAAAAACTGATATTCCAAGGCTTTATAATGTCTTAAAAAATAAATAGATGAATGCTAAATTATAGAACATAAAAGGTTTTATGTTGTAGGGGATCCTTGAGCTTAGCTGAACATGCGACCGAATATGTCTGAGATGGATTCAATGCTGATATTTTAAAATCTACTTAATAAACTTTCTATGTCTCGATGAAGTCTCATTTACCTGAGCTTTCTGTACTATCTATCTATGAGCTTTCTATGTATTCTGCAACTGAATAGTTTGTATCAAGAATTACAGCTTACCTTCGTAAGATGACCATTAAGAGGACCAAATCATGCTACATCAGCTTCAATTCTGATCAAGAGCTTTTAAGTTATAGAATATCCATAAACATGATTTGACTTGCCATCAGAGCCATTTTTTAGCATTGCTGAGGCGAAATTAATTACAGTTCCCTCTCCCTACTCAAATATCAGAATCCATAGTGAAAATAATGAACAAAGTGGGTAACTCCCCAGCCGTGGCACCCCAACCAGCCACAGTATCCGGAGAAGCTGCACTGGTTGCCCTGCTAGAAACGATTTTGCTTACCGTGGAATATTTATGCGTTAAAAAAAACCGTCCTAACTATTTGTTAGAATTATTTTCTGTGTTACCGCATATTATAACATCCGAATAAATAAAGGATACCATTATGAAAGTGCACAGCGAAACAAGAAGTGAGTGGGTGTCCTTAGCAGCATCAACAAAAATGTTGGATGGAGTATATGGCTAAAATCAGGATCAGACAATTGAGGGGTGCAAAAGCCACCAGTCCTGGTCAAAGCACAAACATTAGTCAAACATTGATACGTATTGATGTCTTGAAGAGCTTTAATGTAAGAGGAGTTCACCCCTGCTTTGCTGCAGGAAGAGGCATGCCAGTGTTACTTAGAACTACAGGGTTCTACAAAATTTCTTTTGCGGCTTTGCCACAATCATATAGGAAAATTGATATAAGGGGGAGATTTAAAGCTAGAAATGTAGGTAGGAGGGGCATGTAACTGCGCAATCAGATGTGAATTCTACAGAACATACCAGCTACTGTAGGGTGAAATGTCAACTCTTTGAATTTAAGAAAAATTTAGACCTGGGGACCCCCTCCTGTTCCGTACGTGGCAATTTATATGATAGAAATGGTAAAAAATATTTTGTGTTAGAGGAATACTCACAACGATTTTCTTTCCGTGTTCACTCATTTTTGCCAGCAGAACCCTACCATCTTCCGAGAATGCAGATGGCTTCTGTGTTCTTGCAGAAACGGCTGAAAAATAAGCCAATCAGGAGCAAAATGGCTTTGAGAATTATAAAAAAAAATTAAATATACTATTTAGAGCAAGAATCTGGCTTTGAAGATTTTTGTTTTATAGTTTCTGGACAAAAAAAAATCGGTTCTACAGATAACTCTGGTACTAAAGATTGCAAAATATGTTGATTTTGATCCTGAGTAATAATTGGTGTTTACGAAAAAAAGAACAATAAAAACAGATTTTTCTGTTTAAAAGAATATTAGACACCAGTTTCCCTGGATCAGTGTGTTAAAGAAATTTACCATATATCTTTGACATTAACTAACCTTGAAAATTAAAACAATGCTTACTTTTAAATAACAAAAGTGTTAATGGATTGAAGACAGTGCTCATATAAACTTCAATAAAAAAATTTGCTGGATCTTTAGCAATTGTGCTTGAAAATTCACAAGGGAAATTCCATCCCACCCCAGTCTCACCCATGCATAATTGTTTCTAGTAAGGTGAGGATCCGTTTTTATATTTTGAAGGGTAAGTTCATCAGTTCTCCTCTTTTATGATCGATTTCTTCTTTTATGTGCTTTTATATTCAAAGATAAATTTAGAAATCATTGAGGTTGTTTTTTTCTGCTGCAATTAGATTGTCTTTGTAGATATCTACAAACGCAAGAATTTTTTTCTCTCTCTGTTTTATTAATTGCCTAGATTTATTATTAAAAGACATTTCAGAATAATCCCATTTTACTTATCTGAAAGACTTAGAGGTCATTGACTAAATCTATAAGACAAAAAAACATGTATCGATTCTCATTGTTGCTTGTCTTCTAACCGAGGTTGTTGTCCCAGTGAAGCAACTGGTTGATTTCTATCATACACCCCTTTTGCATTTTTATACAACGTTTGGCACAGTTGTTTATGTCTTGCAATATTTCTTTTAAGACATCAATTAGGTTATGAGAGACTCCATAATTCAAAGGATGTGTGGGGCATTCTTCATCAGTTTTATCAGGGTCGAAGAACCAAATTTGGCAAAATGGGTGAAATGTTCGTTTCATTTTTTGTTTTCTTCGTTTTCTTTACTGGCCATAGACCCTTTTATCATCCATTATATTCATTTCTTTGTTTTGCCATTTCTGGCATGTTCGGCTTTAAGTCTTTTAATTAATTTCTTATCGTTTTTTAAATAATTCCAGGAAATCTGCCCCTACTGCCACGGATAAATCCCCCTCCCCACGGAAATATTCTCTAGAGAATTCAATCCCGGTAGAAATTTACCCTGGACAATTACCCTTATCATCTTCACGTGTAAATTGAGCAGGTCATATAAAAATGAATTCTGCCTAATTTTCCTAGTGAAAAATATACCTTAAGACATTTTAGCCTTCGGAAACTTCCCTCCCCATGAAAAATCGCTCCAGCAGAAATCTGTACGCTCTACCCCCATCTAAAAATGTATGCATACTTACGAATTACAAAAATACTCTATGTATGCAAATTTTACAACTTAAAGACCTTTCCCCAGGGGCTTGGGGGAGGGGGGTCGTTTTATCTTCAAAGATATAGTTTTAGGGTATTTCTATTATGCTGAATAAATGAGCAATCTCAATCTCGGACGGCCTTGTGAACAAATGGGGGTTGGAGGGGGCCTATTTGCCCTCCAATCTTTTTGGTCCCTCAAAAAGGACACTAGAACTTTTAACTTTCGTTTGATCCCGAAAGTATAGTACCACTGGGTCGATGCGATCACCCCTGGGAAACAAACAAATAAACACGCATCTGTGATCTTTCGTCTGACAAAAAATCTACATTTTAGCAGACAGAAGCTTTAAAACTTTACAGTAGGGTTCTCTGATATGATGAATCTGATGGTAAGATATTGATAAGATTCTATGATTTTATAGGGTGTTTCTCCTATTTTCAAAAATCAGGCAAATTTTCTCAGGCGTGCGATAGGGATCCCTAAACTTACTCAAACTTATATATTTGGAAGCAGCATAATAAACCGATTGTTTCAATATATCTATTACTATAAAAATTTCTTTTTTTAGAGTTTCGGTTACTATTGAGCCATGTCGCTCCTTACTTACAGTATATTACCACGAACTGCTTGATAAACTAACGTAAGATGTGAGTTCCAGTTTCGTAATTTGTTTTTGAAACTCTTTAGAAAGCAAGTGATGTCCCATAAAGAGCCAAATCAATTCATTTGGAAATTGTGGGTGTGACAATACAATCTTTTGTTGGCTATTCTTTTCTCAATAAAATGGAGAACTCCACACTGAATACATGCAACGTTGAAGGGTCCAAATGACTTGTAACTGATACTTTCGTAGTTTACGGCATCTTTGTAGGTTTGTAGTGTGTTTTACGCCACAGTTTGTTGGCTTCAAAGATTGTGATGCTGTTGTTTTTCTAAAGTAATGTTTCTTTCTTCTTCACTTTCATTTTTGACTCTTTCTGATACTTGCTGTCACTTCTCTTCTAACAACACAATTCTTTGTTTATCACTTCCATTTTTGAAAAGTTCCGATACTTGCTTTGGAGGGTCTGCTAACCGCACGATTCTCTATTTTTCACTTTCGTTTTTGACACGTTTCTTCCTGTCACTTGCTGTGCATTCTTGCTGTCACTTGTAATTCTTGTTGCTGTTTATCTTCCAACCAGACGTTTCTTTATTCTCGCAGTCACAAATCTTCTAACCACATATTTCTTTGCTCTTTGTTTTCATTTTTGGTTCGTTCTGATCTTTGGTGTTGTAAGTTTTGTAAACGCGTTTTTTTCTTCAGGTTGTTTTTGACACGCTATAGTTCTTGGTACTCCTTAACTTTTAACCGTATATTTATTTGCTCTTGAATTTCATTTTTGACTCATTAGAGTTGTTGTTTTCGTACGTATTCTAATCACATATTTGTTTGCTTTTCATTTTCGTTTACTATTACTTCAAACATTTTTTATATGCCATTAGTCTTGTTACATTTGATGGTATAGGTTGTTCATTTTCACCCGTAAAATTTTTTTCAAAACACCTTTTGTTAATAGATTCTTTACCTTTGGTATTTTATATTTAACTATATTCCTTATGTAATTTTTTATGTGTCATAAATACTAAGAACGATAAGATTAAATCCTGGGTAAATATAATGTTTTATCTTGAAATGAGCTCGTAAATATAACGTAACTCATATGAACTTTTCTTTCCAAAATTAAAGCTCTAAACGAACTCGTAACCTATATAAATTGTTTTTGCAGGCCAGAAAATATCAGGATGCAAATTTCCAAAAAAAATTTAGCCCCTTTTAAATAATTTATAAATTAAAAAAATGAATAAATAAACAATTGTGGCTTGTTTAAAGAAAGCAAATACAATAAACAAACAAAATTACAAATTAACAAAAATCTGTAAAGAAGATAAATCGTTGATTGTGAAGATAATTTGCTAATGGTATTATCAAAAATTTTCGAGAATTTATCATTATTAATCATAAGTTTGATCTTTTTTATTTATTTATATTTTTTACAGTATTACGCGGATTGACCACTGAAAGAACTTATCTTCGATTGTTTTGCCATTGTTAATGCTTAGCTTTAGTTTTTAGTGTTTTCTCCTAACCTGAAAGAACATGTCTTCGACTGCTTTGTCATTGTTGATGTTTTACTTTAGCCAGTGTTTTCGTCGCTGATTAGCTGCACTGACCTTTACAAAGGGCATATCTACATTATATCAAGTGCGGCTAAGGGTATAAATTAATGGCTTAAGGGACATAACTGAAACCTTGAGGTATTTTATTATTTATTTAAGAATTAACGACACTTCTTGACTACTAAGGTCCCTGCGTCGGCCCTGCAGTGCATTCCTGCAGCGTGATTCGATCTCTGGGTCCCGTATTACCAAGCTAAGGTCAAATCCACTGCGCCACCATAGGACGAAACCTTGAGGTATTGTTGGACGGGAGTAAATTTTAAAATTTGACTTGGGGGACCAAGAATTTATCGTTGTTAGTGACAAGTTTGATCATTTTTTTTTACAGATTTAAGCGAATTGGCTACTGAAAGAACTTATTTTCGAGTGCTTTGTCATTGTTGTTGTTCTGCTTTAGCCAGTGTTTTAAGTGTTTTCAGTGTTTTCTCCTAACCTGAAAGAATTATCTTCGATTGCTTTGTCATTGTTGATGTTTTGCTTTAGCCAGTGTTTTCATCTTTAATAAACTGCACTGATCTTTACAAAAGTTAAGAGTTGATCAACCATTGTGACATTAACATATAAAACTTAAAAAAAAGGTCAATCGATTTGATAAAGCCTACCTCTGTGTACTAACTTACCGCTGTAAATGACTAACTTACCTCTGTTAGAGAATATACTTGGACAGCACATACTAAAAGCACCATCCCCAGGACATGATATTGAAGGTCCTCTTAATATATCCAAATACCAGGGAGAACACTGCGACAGGGATTTACAAGAGCTTGGTCGACCTGAAAAAAAAGAGTTTAAGGAATTTAAAATGCTTAGCTTTCCTTTTCGAAGTAGTCCAAGTCAGTACTGCCCCGTTTTCAAAAAACATTTGCTTTTTCAAAAAACATTGACTAAACGGAGAGCATAGAACTAGACCCTATGGAAAAGAAGCATCTAAGCCAACAGCTATGCTACTCCACATGTCTTTATTCACAATTTTATCCTTTATACAAAGGATATGAGGGCTCATATAGAGCTAGTTCCATGCATAGGTTCAGTTAAAGCTGCCTTTATTTCTGGTGAACAGACCGTGTTCAAATTTTGAAAGTTTTGCCTAAAAACTGCTTCTCTATTAGTTCATCGTAAGCTTTCTTACGTCAGAAGTTGAGAAATTGTAACTTTCGATTTAAAGACCGTATAAATACTAGTTACGTCACTTACGTCGTTCGTCTGAGTGTCGCCTAACAGGAACTATTCCTCATTTTCTGTGATTAAGGATTATCGTGTACAGATCAAGCCTGCTCGATATTTGAGCTATGCAGCTGAGGACAACGCAGATATGCAGCTATGCAACTGAGGACTATGCAGCTATGCAGCTGATGCAGCTATGCAGCTGAGGACTATGCAGATATGCAGCTGAGGACTAGGCAGCTATGCAACTGATGCAGCTATGCAGCTGAGGACTATGCAGCTGCTTGAGAAAAGATCCTTGGTCTTTTGTGGACCAATGGATAATAGGAGACTAAAATATTTTAGGGTATCTTTATATTTATTTGCATCGACTTAGTCAAAGGACTTACCGTTATGAGTTTCGAACATATCAAGAAAATTTGTCACCCTCTTAGACCCCATTTTCTATGGGAGGGGATATATCCCAAAAAAATTTTTACATTAGGTTTCTCATCGCTCAAGGAGTTCTGACTGTAAAAACCAAAGTAGTCAGGGACCAAAAAATATTTCATTAGTTTCCTGGTTCACTAGTCCATTCACCAAAACAGAATATATGATCCTTTTTGAACCACAGAACAATCCTTGAAAGTTTTGAACCCATCGCATAGCCGAGATCAAACAAGCCACTTTTTTCATGGTAAAACATGTGTATCAGGGACGTATCCAAGATGTTTTTCCAGGGAGGGGGGTAGAAAACGTGTTTCTTTTATTGGGGGGGGGGGGATAAAAAACAATTTAAACAACGCATAAAAAATTTGTTAATATTCATTTTTATTACGTCTTTTACAAATTAGACAAACATTTCGAGGGGGTTCAAATGCCTACCCCCCCACCTGGATATTACCTTGATGTGTATAAACAGTTACTACTGTAATTATTGTTAGTAACAACATCTTATTGCAGTACTATGTTGCCTGAGGTCAACACGACGGTACAGGCCGATCCTCCGCCTCAATCCACTTGAAGTTTTACTCTTTCCTCATTCCATGATGTTCTAACTTTCTTTAAATCCCTGTCACATTACCTAATTCCACACAATTTGACTTGAATTGCTTTTCACTTTAACCCAAGAAGGGTGGCAAAATAGCGTAGTCTTAGACAATAATAATCCTTCATCTGTAAGGTGTCACCCAGCCATTTCAACTATTCTTTCATTATAGCCCAAGAAAGAAGAATTGAACCAAATGTTTTTCAGACATATTGTTCAATGTCTGGTGAGTTAAGTCAGTAGCCTACCTAAAACTGTTCTCGGATACTTCTTCTAAAAAACTTTTAGAGCAAGTTCTTTCGAAGCGCCCACATTTTGGAGCCATAGTTAACATCAGCCATTTTTGTGGCGGTCAATATTTTAATGTTAGTTCAAATATTACTTGCCCTTTCTTCCAATTTTTTCCAACTGTAAAAAACACCCTGTGACTTTACTATTCTGCATTTTGAATTTTCAGATCATGTACCGCATTTACTAATAATACTTCCCTGATATAGGATCGATTTTTTAGTTACCTAAAATTATCTCTTCGCCCTCATTTATTCCTAGTCTAAGTGGCTTCAAACCTAATAGATTATAAAATACGAGCAATTTGCATTATTGGGACCTTTGCCTCAAGGGCTCTGGGGACTAATGTACCCCAAGAGGTTTATTTATTGAACTTTTAACTATTCTGAACAAAATTACTATTACAAAATTTACTCTAAATGTCTTTAGAGTATTAAGGAGGTGGGAAAGGACAAAATAAGAGTAAAAGAAACATAGACGCTACCTCGAAATACTTTTTACGCTTAAGATGGGCATTAGAACTTTGTATTTCCAGGTTAATGAGCCCCGCCCAAGTTCTTAGGGCCATCAGTTCAATAAAAGTGGCCAGAGAAAAAACATCAAGACAACACATTGCGGGTACACGAACTCTTTACTTAGGTGACCCTAAAGCAGTAACTCCGAGCAGGCAAGTTCAACTAACAAAGTCTATTGGACCTTTCGACTATTATGAAAACATTCGCTTTTTCAAATTTTCATTAGAAAATGGAATAAAAAGGAGAGAGGAGAATCACCAAAAAATGACAAAATATACGAATAGACTACAATCCAAGGCCTATCCAGGGGTGGGGGGTTAGGGGGTTTTGAGCCCTCCACCCCTCGAAATGCATGTCTGACACGTAAAAACGTAACAAAATTGGAATTAACAAATTTTTTATACGTTTTTTGAGATTTTTGTGTAACCCTCCCGAAAAGAATCCCTTTTTAAATCCCCAACCTCCAAAAAAATCCCTAGAACAACCATTTTACAATCACATTTTAAACTTAAAATAAGTTTAGAGCTTTTAACTTCCAATTTAATGAAACCCTCCCAGGTTTTTAAGACCACCCTTCCTTACAAAGGGGCCAGAGAGAAAGAAAAATCTAAAATAAAATTAACACATTGAAGGCAGATGGCTGTTCACTTAGATGACGCAACAATGCAGCTTCTGATTGGCCAAGTTCAATTGTTTTAATTCGTCATCGTTTTACTGTCATATCGCTAATCGACTTCGTTTTTTTATCTGTCATCATAAAAAGTTTCACTGTTTTTATTTTGTTTTTTGCTCATAATAGTTTATCACTAGTTTTTATCGATCAGTGCAAGGTGTAATCCGTTTACCCGTCATTGATTCATCTGTCATTGCGTAATCACAAAAAGTGTCATCGTTTTCACATGCAGATCTTTGTTTCTGATGATGTCAAATTACATTTCAATCACCCTGTACAATGATTGACAGGGAAGGTCGACGAATTTTCCTACATTTTTCGTGAAGATTAAAGAAAAATATTTTTGTCCCGGCCCGAACCAAACAGTTCGTGCTAACAAGCTGTAGTAAGGAGCGACCCGACTCAATAGTAACTGAAACTCTAAAAATGGAATTTTGATAACAATAGATGCATCAAAAGAATTTCATTTTAATGCTGATTTTAAATATATAAGATTCATCAAGTTTAGTCTTACCCATCAAAAGTTAAGAACCTGAGAAAATTTGCTTTATTTTAGAAAATAGGAGAAAAACCCTCTAAAAGTCATAGACTCTTAACAAAAGTCACACTATCGGATACAGTGTATTAGAAAACCCTATTGTAGAAGCTTCAAGCTCCTATATACAAAAATGTGGAATTCTGTTTTTTTATGCCAGAAGTCAGATTACGGATGCGTGATTATGTTTGTTTTTTTGTTGTTTTTTTTCAGGGATGATCGTATCGACCCAGTGGTACCAGAATGTTGCGAGAAGGCTCATTCTAAGGAAATTAAAAGTTCTAGTGCCATTTCTAAGTTAGCGAAAAATTGGAGGGCACCTAGGCCCCCTCCAACGCACACGTTTTCCTCAAAGTCACCGGATAAAAATTATGAGATAGCCATTCTATTCAGCTGAGTCGAAAACCTAACAATTATGTCCTTGGGGACGACTTAATCCCCCACAGTCCCCGGGAGAGGGGCTGCGAGAAACAAACTTTGATCATGGTTTACATATGTATGTATGTATATGTATGTATATATTTATTTCCCATCAAAGGAAACAGATGGAGTATAAGATAAAAAGCAAAAAACAAACTACAAAAGAATACACAAACACAAGAAAAATAAAGAACAAATGGATATCTAACTACAAAAAACAAAACCTATTGCCTCAGAATAATTGCCCAAGGATGAGTAACAATATTAGAGTTATATCTGGCGATCTGGGTTATTATCAGTATGGGTCATACTAGGTGGAACCTGTTTCAATACAGCAATAAACATTTTCTCTTTGAGCATGGCAGAGACCTCAGGCTTACTAGCTTTCATTCTCTCAACTATCTTTTCAGCAGAAGATTTGGACTTGATGAACAATTTCCCGTCCTGTCTCACCTTTTTTAGCTCACTTATTTCGGCTGAGTTGGGGCGGATGCTATCCAAAAACTGCTTGCGAGCAACGGGGTTATCAAGAGACTTTGACATTTTATGAACAACAGCATAGGATGGCTGGGGATTGATTGTTACAGGATTGGCGGGGCCTGGGACACTACTCGCCGAAGGGCAGCAGAGGCTCTGTACTTTAGCTGTAGACACAAAGCTCTTAAATTCTAGACATAAATCATTTACCTTGCGGGTTAACGTAGCGCTGGCCTCACCAGGAATTGTGGGGACTTCAGAGGTGCCATTTGGGCCAAATGTTGGGGTGGGCATGAGGCATTTGACAGAAATTGAGACTTTTATTGTGAATCTAACCTAATTTCAAAGTTTACAATGATTAATAGCAAATAGCCTAATTATCCCAAGGGTCGTCAGGTAATTACGCCCTTTGGCTAATAGGCGTACAGTTAGTTCAAATCATTTGAACAGAAAGGATTATGTTGGACATAATGGATAATTATGGTCGGAAAAGGGCCCCTTGTGGTGGAAGCTTGGCCCCCCCTGGAAAATCTGGGGTGGGCATTTGCCCACCCCTGACCCCCCCAAATGGCACCTCTGGGGGACTTCGTCCAGTTTGTCTATAACAAACTTCGGCAGTTCCACTGAATTCTTATCACAGTAGTCTAAAACTTTCAAAATCTCTGCAAATGTATCAGCAACTTTCAGTCTTTCGGTTGGTCGAGTAGCATAATTCGCCACAGACCAAATCGTTTTCTTCGCTTCGCTCACCAAATCGTCGGCGAAAAAATCGCAACCAGTTTTGATAATATCGGCATTTGCATTTCATTTTGATTTCGCCCGCAAGGCAAAATTTAGTATAGCGTTATGTACTAGTCTATTCACACACAGCCAGTTCACACACAGTTCCTGACTCAACGTCAGCTAAACCATTAATAAGCAAAACAAACAAATCCAATCTTTTTTGCACAATTTCACAGCAAACACAGGTAGATCGGTATTTGTACGAGTGACGTAGTTAATGTGATTCAATCTTTACACTTTCATAATAGTTTATCCTTGTAACTTGAAAATTTAATCCGTCTAATTTAGCTTATGTTCACGCTTCAAGAGCAAGGTAACATCCAGAAAAGTGTTGTTTTTTTGTTCGTCCGCACTGAATGAAAGCTAGTTGAACACTGTTTATATGAAGTAATGGTTATTATGAAGTGTACAGATGTTTTCAGGGAGGACTTTTTAGCGTTGGGGCGGGGCTGGGTTTGGGGAAGGTGGTTACA
>NC_088883.1:4848509-4852347 GCF_032884065.1 Artemia franciscana
ACGTAAAAAGTATGACATGGTTTTGAGTGGAAAAACTTCTCTCAAGTAATTTCTCTGTTTTTCAATGAAATTATATCCTAAGAATATTTATATGCTTTCTATTTTTGTCCCATTGTTTTTGTCTTTTTCTTTTCTATTTACGCTTGCTGAGTCCACTTGTCTAATGTTCTGTCATCGTAGAGATGTTACTTATTATTCTGATGTGTCTGTACGCCCATATACAGAATTAATGTTTGGGGGGTGACGATATAAATGTGGTTCTTTTAGCGGTATTTTTTGCCCTCTAATCCTGTTATTAGTGTCAACTTTCTACATTATGGGTGTTAGGGGTGAGAGTGGCGTGCCCTTAAAACCACCCCCTGGCCGCCAATGATAATCTTTGTTACAGCACTCGAGCGTACTTTTTCTGTTAAGCAGCAAGCACTGCGCTCTACGATGTTTGAATCAATAAATAAATTAAAATGATTAAATGAAAAAAGGTTATTACTGTTCAAGTAAACAAGTTGAAAATGTGTATAAGTGAAACTTTCAAATGCAGTATAAAAAAAATCGTTTAGTACATGTTATCTAGATATTCACTAAAACCACAGGCAGAGGTACTAATGAAAAGGTTTTCCTTAAGTTTCATCCCCCCTAAATTTGAAATAAATACCGATTTTTGGCATTAACATCGAAATATACATTTTTCTGGTATTTTAGTTGAAAAAAACCAGCAATGTGTACTTCCCAGATTTAAAAATAAATTACCCTCAACATTTTCTTGAATTTGCACCTCTGCTAAGATATTCTGGTCCTTCATATTTAAATTTGAAAATCTGGGCTTGTAGCAAGGAAGAGTCTGACACATTATCTCCAAAGCTTGAAAAGCTAAACCCCTTTGTTTATTCCGTCTACCCTGTAAATTTCATGTCTGAGCCACATTATAGTCACATATGTCGATAAAATCAAAATTACGCACGACTACAGCGCCAAACATTTTTTTGCCGTTTGTGATTTCTCGACCTGAGCATTCTTCAACTTTCAAGCATAAATTTCTTGACTGCCAAATCAGGATCAAACTATAAGATATACTTTAAAAACTAGAAAAGATGGAAGCTTTTCTACTTTTCTAGGACAGGACACAAATAAGTGTTGGTACAAAATCTTTAACTAACTGCTTGCAATTTAATCTTTCCGCTTCTTAAATACAAGTGTTACACTACAATCAAGAAAAATACCATGTCGTTCATGAATGTTGGCATTTATTATTGACGGGTGTAACTGTGATGTGGCTCGGACATCAAACTTATAGGGAACAAAGTCTTTGTAGGCTAATTTTGGTTGTTACGAGTTGCTAAAAGTAAATACTTTATCATTTTTATTTGTCTTTTTTGTATGTCTTCATTGGAGTCCCTTCATCCCTGTCTACATCTCATGTTAATCATGATATTTGTCACTGTAACATGTCACGTCAATTCAAAATAATCAGAGAGGGGGCGGGAAACTTAGACATTAACTAAATGAGTCGAAAAAACTCTTTTTTTTGTCTTCTTCGATTCACATGCTTTTTAAGCTTTAATCCATTTACCGAAAAAAAAAAAATGGCAGTATTTTTCTTAGGCGTCACAAATCAATGCAGTAAAACCCAGTTTTTTTTTCTGCATTAGCATCCATTTGGCTCATATATGATTTCCAAATCAGAGAACCAAAATTTTGAGCGGGTGTCACGGATAGCTTGGTTTTGCGGTATTAGCTCATCTAAAGTGTTCCAAGTCAAGTAGCTCCCTATTGTTCCATGCTGAATGAAAGCGCCTTTTGTTCAGTGCCAAATGAAGCAAATTCTGAGTCTTGGTAAATCAGCAAAAAAATGGTTAATTTTTTACCTAAATTTTCGCAAACTAGAGCTTTTGTTTCTTTTTTTCTGAAAGGTGGTAAAAAGTGGTCCAAACCCTTATGAATATACGTTTCAAGTTCATAAGAAAAAAAAATTATTTAAGATTCAAGCCGGCATATTCTTGGGCCCTCTTTTTCGTGGCCCATATCCCAATCCTAAATATGCTTGTACTTTATGGTCTCCTTGGCATTTGGATTTACGTACTCGAAGTCTTTAGGCTAAATTTCTAGGCCGTCTAATGTTAGGGCTCCAGTATTATATCCTCCCCGTCCCTAACAAGAATTTGAGATCCTCTTGTTCCATTGAACAAAACCTGAAAGGTTTTAAACTGATGGAACATGTGCAGATTTTGGCACTTTTTTCGGTCCAGCTACTGTTCTTCAACTGACGTCCTTACTTTATTACTTTACTTTAGTACTTTATTACTTTACTTTTATTACTTTATTACTTTACTTTTATTTACTTTAGTTGATTTTACTTTACATCCTTAAACTCTTGTCAATAAGATTTGAGATTATATATGTTAAGCCGATAAAATGCTTTTTGGGTGCGTTTCGGAGCCAAGCACCCAACCAAAATTTGAGCTTGAGCCTGTTTCCTTGGAACTTTCTAGGTTATAATATAATGTAATTTTCGCACAAATCAGTATGAATTTGGCATATACAAACGTATATTTTCTAGAGGACACAGAGTGGAACACCTTTAATGGATGCTCAAGCAAGTTGGGGGAGAAGGGTGTACTAATTAACAAAACGTAGGGGAAGTTCTAGATACTCTCATTTGTTTAAAATGAAGCTACAAAAAAGTTTTTTAAAACATAATAATGATAGATGGTATAAGCTTACCTAAGCTATGGGTGTCAGGTGATTGATTTTTTCAAACAATAATTTCGACAGAACCTGTGCCTGTCATCATCAGGTTCAAATTGAGCCTGATGAATTTGATGATGACAGGTACAGGTCCTGTCAAAATTATCCTTTGAAAAAATCAATTACCTGACATCCATAGCTTAGGTAAGCTTATTACCATCTATCATTATTATATATAACAGTAAGGTTGGCCTCAGATTATATTTTTCAAAGCGTAGTAGGTGGGGAGGAGAGGGGAGGTGAATTCTGGTATTTTTTATTAGTCTTAATGAAAAACTAAAATTTTAGTAATTTTCAAAATCTAGAGGACAAGAAAATGGTTCTAGATGTTTACCCTCCCCCCAGAAAATTTCCCCATGGAAAATATCCCCCAGATAATTTCACCATGGAAAATATGTCCCGGAAAATGCCCACCGTAGAAAATACCCTACACAGAGCATAGACACATCCCCGAAAATGCCCCTTCCCCCTGAGGCAAATAGGGTTTTCCAAATTCAAAAATTTTATTAGAGGTTTTTTTATGAGAAGTACTACGGAAGGTGAAAAAGACGAATTTACACAACAAAAGTATCTTAAAAATTTGGAAGAAAACCCAGCAAATTCATTGTTTTTTAAACTTCTACACGAACTTCTGCAACATTATGCAGTATCAGGCACAAAATAAAAAACAAGACGAGAAAAATGTATTTAAAAAATCATCAGAATTAAGCTAAAAACATATGGTCCCGAAAAGTATAAGAAAGTTTAACTTTCCTTTGAAAGGATAGTTGGTTTTGGGAACCAACAAATTCCTTTTGTTTAAATTTTTACGGACAAAAGCGTTGTGAAATTCTACGAGTTAGTTTTTCTTATCCTCCAAGTGTAAAACTACCACAAATCATCATTAATAAATAAACGAAACCCAAAACGATCATAAACTACAATAGATAATCTAGTCAAACTCTAAACGAGCAAAAGTTAAAAGAAGTAGCACTGAGAACCCCCCATGTATTCTTATGACCAGAATATAATTTGCACTTTAATTTAAAAAAGCAAATAAACGTGAATTGTCAGCTTAATTTAAATATTATGATATATATATCATTCATTAAAATAG